>NC_046664.1:75125000-75127675 GCF_010883055.1 Belonocnema kinseyi | reverse complement strand
ATAAAAAAAAATACGTGTCTCTTATTTTTCGATGTATTACAACATATTGCAGTTTCATCAAAATCGGTGAGGGACACCTGGGATAGTTTCCTTGTAAGTAATGATCGGCTTACCTTAAGTTTATCATCGTTAATTGAAAACATTTTTTAAATTAATTCAAATTTATGCCAATTTACTTTCTTGGATTTTTCTCGAAATCCAGAATATAGTATTTAGGCTATTTTTGTACAAACGCCCGTGTAGAAATTCAAATGGGGAACTAGTCTGGTTCCTGACCAATTGAACCCACTTAAAGTCGGGAAATCTGACTAGCCCTCGCCAGTAGCGTCATGGTAGATTAGTCGGGGGCTAGTCAGGTGGCCCGATTTATCCTAGTCGGGACTTGATCGGGCACTAGTCTGGGCAATATGATAATACATCCGTGTGGAATATTAACTAAACTCCCCGAAATTTGTGGAAGATTCCCTAGAATTTTGTCAAAACATTGATTATTTACGAAAATCTCCATAAACTTTTTTGGAATATTCAAAGGTCCTAAAATTTACCCAAAGTTGAATGGGGAACATATCCTACGCTTAAAAATGCATAAATTTATGTAACTAAAATTCCCCAAAATTTGTGAAATATTAATTTTTAAAAACTTCAGCTGGAACGCAGCAATGGAAGAGCTTCACTCAGAAGGAACCGCCGCGCCGTGTTGGTCACGGTAGTTTTTGCTCAAGATAATTATGTTTTGTTACTTGTGGACTGCTGCCTTAAACATTCGACGAGTCATTTCTGTTGCGCGAGAGGCGGCACGTCGCGCCCTTGCGGATTTTTTTTAAAGCTACCAGTCCAGAACCGCAAGACTAAAATGAATTAAAGTGGTAGCGAAATCTGAACTGTACCGTGCTGAATAGTTTAGAAATAGTATACTGCTCTTCACTGATTAATCAAAAACTTTTTCGACTTCCAATTTTAACTACCTGAAGGATTATACTTTATTTACATATGTCAAACTTTACAGATCAATTAAAAATAAGCATCTATACAAATTTAGAGTCTTATGATATCCGGCGGACATTTCCCCGACATCTATATGTATCTTTTCCAATATGGATTTTCTTAAAATTCCATACAAAGCGATTTATAAATGTTCCTAAAAATTCGTAATTTTCTAAAAAATACAAAAAAAATAAGATTACGTCTTTTTGTAGATTTTGATCATTTTTTAAATAAAAAGTTGACTTTCGTACAAAATAATTTACTTAATAATCATTTATTAAAAATTTTTGAGATGAGTTTAACATTAATAATACTTTTCTCCAAAAAACTGTGCAAAATTATTGTTAAATATATTCTTAGTGTTTTAGAATAAAAAAATCATTACGCTTTTTGAGATATTTCCTCATTTGATAAGACCTCGCCGAAAACTCAAACATAAGAATAACGCGACCAGAGCCCCACTAGCTCCCGACCAGAACCTCCAGATTACCCGCACGGAAATTAGTGAACAAAAAGGCCCGACCAGCCCTTTATCAACCACTGATCAGGCCCCGACTGAAATTTTGACAACAAAAAGCCCAACTAGTCCCCGACTAGTCCTCGACTGGGTACTTTGTCAAAATTAATAACCCGACTAGGCCCCGATTAGTGTCCGACTTGTAATAGGGCCAAATTGTGTTATTTCAACACGGGCGCCTTTAACTAAAAAATAAAAACTATTCTTTATCAACATAATTTAATAATTAACTCAATAATTAATTTTCCATTCATACTGTCTTTTTTTGCAGAATTAATTCGGCGACATAAACAAGGCGCAGTTCATCCTCTTCCCATTCAAATTAATGTTCATCATTTCGAAAGCGTATCATATTCGGATTTTACTTTCAGTTTATTGCGAGGAGAATGGTACGAAGTAGGAGTCGATATGGGTCGCAAGTATATCATTGGAATAGTAATATCTGAACGTTTATATCCATTAATGGTTCCTAGGGCAAGTCTTCCTAATAACTACAATCCAACAGACTCTCATAATTATCAAAGAGTTAAAATACGCATAGATGGCAGCCATGCTCACGTGACCGTCCCAATTTTGGAAAATGATCCGCTAAATAGTTTGTTCCGCAAGCCATTTGAGCCAGAATACATTGTTATTGCGGAGGTGCCGATATAATTTTACTTTAGAACATGTTTGAGCATTGCGGACATAAGATGACTAATTCTCCAATCCTGGCCAGGTATTGGGCCATCGTTTTTGTAACCTAAGCTTATTCAGTTTTTTTTTAAAGAGTGGAAAAAATATATTGTAATGCACATCTCGTAACTAGTATTTTTTATTTTTACAATTTTCTTTGCTTGAATTTTTCAGAATTTCAGCATAGCACTCGTGTAGAAATTCAAATGGGGAACTAGTCTGGTTTCCGACCATTCGACCCCACTTAAAGTCGAGGGCTAGTCGGGTCATCTGACTAGTCCCCGACCAGAAGCGTCACGGTAGATTAGTTGGGGGCTAGTCAGGTTACCCGACTTATCCTAGTCGGGGCCTGATCGGGTACTAGTAGGGGTCATATGATAATACATTCACGTGGTATGAGGGTAGTTCAATAAGTCCTTAGAATGAAGTATAAAAACAATTTTTTTGGGTAAATTTTTTTTTATTTTTCAACATAATCTCCTTGGAGCTCTATATACTT
>NC_046664.1:75118862-75124900 GCF_010883055.1 Belonocnema kinseyi | reverse complement strand
GCCGATAAAAAAAATACGTGTCTCTTATTTTTCGATGTATTACAACATATTGCAGTTTCATCAAAATCGGTGAGGGACACCTGGGATAGTTTCCTTGTTAGACATCGTAAAAAGTATTTCTAATACTGAAACACTAATAAATATCGCGGATTATCTTTTATATTCTAACATATAAATCATAAAAGTAAATTTTCATAAGTATTTTTGAAGTTCTTATGAATTTATTACCACTATTTATTTTTGTATTGATATTCAGGGCGAAAAAGGAAATCCATCTGTCCACTAGTGACTTTAATATTGCCTTTTTATTGTTTATTTGCCCTTATTAGTAATTATCGAGTAAAATTATGTTATATTTAGTGACTCACTTTTCTCTAATTGAATAAGTATAAGTTAACTAGTCCATAATTAGGAAAACGTCACTAATTTATCTGTTTTTTTTTTAACCATTTTTTTAAATTAAAAATACACTTGAAATATATATAATTATATTTACCGACGGGATTGATGAAAACAACTACGAAAAAAAGCAGAATTTCAATCATGGCCGACATATTCTTGAAATAAACGAAACCCACTTATAAAGAATATCAATAAGTATGTAATTAAGGAATATGTTTAATAATTTTATATTTTTTATATTACTCGCTATCTAATTTTTTCTTCTTTATTATTTGTGTTTCATAAATCTGTTTTCTCTAATCGCTTAACTGAAGAAGGCATATGCGACTCACTTAATTACCTATTACGTAATTTTCTTTTCGCAAATAAGGAAAGTATATTTACATTTTATATGAGATAACCTTTACTTATTTATAAATTATATCTTAGTTTGCGGAAAAAGTGGATGGTTATATTTACTTCCATTTATGTTTATTTTGAAGTTCACATGTTCGCATTGTACAAGAAACAATTTAAATAGTGTTTTACAGTAGTTACGCCACTGATACTGTGCAAATTGAAATTGTGGGAAATATTCAGAATTCAAAAATCTTCGAAATAATCTTCTAATATTTTATTACAGTCGTACTCTTATTTGAACCCCCTTAATTCGGTTCTTCCAAGAAATGACGCTGCGCCGTGATTATGGCTGTGAGAAACTGCGGGTGATAACATGACGCTGTGTCAGTTCACTCTAAGCGGAAAGCACACACGGTTGCGTAGTGATTAAGCACGATGGCAAGCTCGCGTCAACCAGCAGTAGGGCTCCAAAGCTTGAAGCCGATTGAACCGTTCGGATTATTTCATGCGATAATGTTTCTGTAGGGTACCTCTTTGACCTTGACAACAGCGCTATCTGATATGCGAATATATATCCGAAAGCAGCATCCCAAAGTTTTGAGAGCAATCTTAGTGCAAAAATAGTGACTATTAATTAATTTAGTCAATAGTGTTGCATTACGGTTTGAAATTAATTATTTACTATAAGATTTCTTAATAATATTTCATTCAAATTTCTTCTGAATAGTTCCAAACTTTTGGCACTTTCGTAGCTACCCAACAGACGTATTTCACAAAAATAGGAAAGAAGTATTGTATAAAAAAGTCTAAAATTATTATCTGTAGGCAAATTTGATAAATAATTTTTGTCAGGTAAGGGGACGTCCATAAACTACGTCACCAATTTTAGGGTAAAAGTTCATTCTTTTTGGTTAAAAGTCTGCCATTATATTTTTGGTTTGGGATTCATCTCGTTTGGTTGAAAATTCTACTATTTAATTGCAAATTCAAGTATTTTGTTGACAATATACTTATTTCAAGGGGAAGCCAAATAACTTTAAGGTGTTTTTCAATATTTTTTTTTGTAGAAAAATATATTTTATTAATTCAAATCTTTTGCACATAAAAGTCGACATTTCAAAGTAATAGAAACAATTTTTTTATATTTTTTTATGGTAAATCTAGCTGATACGGCTGCCCAAAGTTAGCCCTGCTTGAAACTGGTCGACATGATTTATAAAGTTGTAGAGATCTGAAATAAATTTTTTTCAAAATTATTAAAGAGTACGGTTGTCGCTATCGGGTAGGCCTCAGAAATAAAAATCCGTTAAAAAATATAAAATGGTGGATTTGAAAATTTTGCGCTTTTTGGTTCATGTTAATTGTTTAAAAAAAGGGTTAAATGTTAACCGACAATTATTCTGGAGGTCTACCCAAAGAGCTTTGTGTGTAGAATAGACTATTAACATTTCAACCTGATTGGTTGAATATTTTTTTCAAAATCATGTCGACCAGTTTGAAAAACATTGTTCGTAGTTCAAAATAGCTCAATAATTAGCTGAAAAATTTAACTGGTTAAATGTTTAACTCTTTTATAGACATTTTTTAAAATGATTTGTCATTTCAGTTAAAAATTCGTCTCTTTGATGTAAAACATTTTCTTATTCGAAAATTTTTTTATCTGAAAATGTAACTATTCGCTTTTTGGATAAAAATTGATTTTTAAATTGGAAATTGATCTTTTCTAGCAAAAAATGCAAATGTTTTTGTTGGAAACTCTTCTTCTTTTTTAGTAGAAAGGAACCCTTCTAAGTGACTTCTTTTTGGTTAAAAATTAAGCAATTTTGCAGAAAATTAAACTATTTGGTTGAAAACACTTAATTGTTGAAAATCCAACTGTTTTGTACATAATTCGTCTTTTTGGATTCAAAATTCAACAACTGGGTTCAAAATTCATGTGTTTTCATGAAACTTAGTTTTTTTTTATCAAAATTTTTTTCTGAAAATTAACCTTTTATATTTTCGATTGGAAATGAATATTTTAAAATGAAAATTGTTCTTTATAGTTGAAAATTTATTTTTTTTTGTAGAAAATGAATTTTCTCGATTAAAAATGAATTCCTTTCGGCTCAAAATTGACCAATTAGCGAAAAATTAAACTGTTTTATTGGCATTTTTTTAAGATCCATCATTTTAGGTAGAAATTCATTTTCTTGATTGAAAATTTAACTCTTTTGTTGAAAACAATTTTTTTCATATTGAAAATTTTTTTCTGGAAATAAAATTACTTTTTGCCTAAAAAGTTATTTTTTCAATTAAAACTTGAACTTTTTACCGTAAAAATGTAGTTTTTGGTTGAAAATTCATATTTTTGGGGGAAAAAATCAATCTTTTTAGTTGAAAAATAGTGTTTTGTAGTAAAAAAATTAAACGATTTGTCAAAAAATGCAACGATTTCATTGAAAATACGCCTGTTTTGGTAGAAAATTTACTTCTGGGTTAAAAAATGTATATTTTTTTGTATAAAAGTGCAATTATTTGATTTAATGCTGAACTCTTGTTACAATTTCCTTTTAAGATTCATCATTTTAGTTGAAAACTTATCTTCTTGATTACAAAATTTAAATATTTTATCGAAAATTAGTCTTAATATATTGAGAATTAATTTTTTTCAGCTAAAAACATAACTATTCCATTTTTGGTTAAAACTTCATTTTTCAAATTAAAGCTTGATTTTTTCTAGATGCCACTTCAACTTTTTGGTCGAAAATTCTTTTTCCTTTGTTGAAAATTAATTTTCTTAACTGCAAAATATTTCTATTTGATTTTTGGTTGCAAACTAATTTTTTCGGTTGAAAAATTAACTATTTGGTTGGAAATTCATGTATTTTATTAGAAATTCATTTTTCTGGTAGAGAATTTATCTTTTCAGGTTAGGGATTTAAATTTTGTTAAAAATTCGATTATTTTGTTGAATTAATTTTTTTGTTACAAAATTTAATTTTATGTTTAAAATTTGTCCTTTTATATTGAAAATGAAACTGTTTTCGGTTAAAAATTTAATTATTTTGATAAAAATTTAACTATGAATTAAACCACTTATGATCTTGGATTTCAGAATTTGGGTAAGCAATTTATAAATATTGAGTCGTGAAACCTAGATATAAATTTTTGTAATCCAGGGTTTGTGAAATAAACATTCAGATTATAAGGGTTAATAGCTATAGATGTAGATTACTTTTCCAAATTTGTAACTCCAAAATATAACTTACATTGAGTTGAGCAAAATAAAAATAAATACTAGAGTTCAAAATTTTAGAGTTTTTAAATTTCGTAATTTTTTAACTAAAAATCGAATAAAACTTTAAAGTATTTTTTTTCTCTTTTCTTTTCTTTAAAGTTCAGGCTCACGTTAGCACAGGAAGCACATTTGAGCGGTAATGATTGCAATTCAGGACTAATTATCAAATAGGTCACTTTTGGCAAGTCACGAGAAATTTTGTAGAATTTCAAAGTATGTAGCCATTAGAGTTAAAACTCTAAATGACTTTATTCCATAATTGATTCCGCGATTTACACTTACGTGATCAGGTATCTTCGTGACTAATCAGAAGTAATTATTGCCGATTGTGCTTTCGTGATTTTAACTTTGTCATTGTGAATTACATTTTGCAATGATGTCAGTTTATGCAAATATTAGAATTTAAAAAAACAACTCTATCAAATCCCATTCAATTCAATTTGTCCCCTTATGCGATATTTGAAAATAATATACAATTTCTGAAATATCTATTATAATTAATTTAACTTTTTTAAACTTGAATAATTTTGAAATAAACAATTTACCATTCAAATAAAACTTCATATATAAAATATGCTTTTTTGAACCTATAGAAATGAATTAATTTGAAATTAAATATAATCAAGTACGATGGTCTATCTGTCCAAACTAATTCTTTAGTTTAAAATTGAATAACGATTGATATCATGTTAGGCAGATGATACGATTTTTTTCTTCAAGTAGTCTGAAATTCAAGCCATAGTTGCAAGATTTACAACTAATTTTAAAGACATTTATTGATTGAACACAAATTTGATATTTCTATGAATTAAACAATTTTCAAAGACTAACAAAAACCAGCTTTTAAGAAATGGGTAAATTTAATTTTACTTTGTACCTTTAAAAATGTTTATTCACTATGTAAAGGTTTATTAAAATTTAGGCAACATTTTTTCTCTTACTTTTTAAAAATAAAGAAATCTAAGTCTTTCTTTAAGAAAAAACATAATTTTTTAATTTTTTAATTACAAAAAAAAATTAGTTAAAATGATTTTACCCATCAGGGTTTAATTTAAAAATGTTCATAAAGTTAGCTTTATTTCGTACATTTAGAAACGTTTGTTAATTAATCTTAAGAATTATACAAATTTAAGCAAAACTTTTATTTTTTTAATGAAGAAACCAAATCATTTTTTAAAGGAAAAAATGTTGTTTTCATTCAAAAAATTTCAAGAACAAACCAATTTTTTAAAATAGTTTTATCGCCAAAGTTGAATTCGAAAATGTTTATTTTTCAAATAGAAATAATTTTTGATTAAAGATTTAAAAAATATTGAAATTGAAAGTTTAGAAATATTTAATTAACCATATTTATGGAAACTGTTAAGATCTCCATATGCATAAAAAATATTGGAAACCATGAATATATTTAAATTACGAAATAAATCAGAATTTTTTCAAATATGTCTTACCGACCAGAATTAATATATTTTTTAATTATTTAAATCGTAACAAAAAAATTTCTAACTCTTAAAATTTGAAAATTTGAAAATATTTATGAAATCAGAAATTATTTCTACATATTATTATAGATTTTTATCATTTCCAAAGATTTCAAAGAATTATGAGGGATGTTAACGAGTTTTTAAAGAACTTCAGAGAATAAAATAAATTTTATTTCAAGGTATTTCTAAGCTTTTCAACACTTCAAGTGATATGACAGACATACAAAATTTCCTAAGATTTTAAAGATTTTAAGTTATTCTAAAAGCTGCTAAAGAATGCTAAGAGATTTCGTTTGAAAAAAGTTTAGAACTCTCAATTTAAAAAAAAAATGATTGTGATCGATTTTAAAAAACTTGATTTTTTAATATTACAAAAAGCAAGAAACCCGATTTTATTTTAACATTTTTTTCAAAGGATAAAGTTAATCAAGAATTTCTATTTAAATTATAGCCAGCGAATTTAAAATAGTTTTTATTTATTGTACTTGCTTTTTACGATTTTAAGAGTTTTTAACAGATTTATAGAGAGTTTG
>NC_046664.1:75105193-75118762 GCF_010883055.1 Belonocnema kinseyi | reverse complement strand
ATTTCTATTTAAATTATAGCCAGCGAATTTAAAATAGTTTTTATTTATTGTACTTGCTTTTTACGATTTTAAGAGTTTTTAACAGATTTATAGAGAGTTTGAGCGAATTAAATAAATTTTATTTTAGTTTTTTCCATGCTTTTCAACAATTTAAAGGGATATAAAGAGCATTACAAAATATCAAAGTATTTTATTGTTTTTCTGTTATTTTATGAGCTTCCAAAAATGTTAAGACATTTCGTTTGATAAAATTTAGCAGCCCTAATACTAAAAGACTTGTTCTTACGGATTTTTACATACTTTAGGTTTTTAATATTAAAAAATAAAAGGACGCGAAGGCGCGCGCCTAAAAAATATAAATTTTTTATAAGGATTTTAAAGATTTTAAATTATTTTATATGCTTCTAATATCATTTAATTATTAAAAATACAATAATCAAATATTTTCATTAAAAAAGGAATTATTTTTGAGTTTTAAAATTAATCAAATTATTGCTTGTTTTAAAAATGACAACAATTGAAACAAATTTACATCAAAAATTTATTATTTTATTTATTTTAATTTTGAATTCAAACAATAATTGTGGAAACTTTAACTCTCCTAATTTTTTGGGACGACTAGACGCAGCTAAATGAATAGTATTGGTGAAAACAAATTAATATTTGGATATTTTATAATTCGGCAGTTTTATGTAAACAATGTTATTATTCCTGAATTTTTTAATTCAGTATTATTATAAACTGTTTGTGAATTCTATTATTTGGGTATTTCATTATTCAGGAATTTTATAATTCAGAAGTTTCATTGTCCGGGGATTTTCCCATTCGGGCATTTTATTATTTGGTAATTGTATTACTCGTGAATTTTCCAATTCGAAAATCTTACATTGCAGGAAATTTTAATTTTCGGGATTTTTTAGTCTTCCCTTTTTTTAAATAAATTTAATGAGTCATTTTAACTTAATTAATATCCAAGAGATTCAAAATGATTTATACTAATTAAAAATTATTCTCAATATTTCAATGGATTTAAATGAATTTCCATACAAGATTAGGGAATAAATTGCTTTGTATTTCAAGGGAATTGTTCAGGTTTCAACTTTAAATTTAAATTTAAAATATGAATTATAGTAAGGGTGGAATTACAAGACCTGGACAAAAGTATTTGATTATATTTATGAAAATTACGATCTAATTTTCAACAAAGGACTTTCTAGAAGAGGAAATATGTTTGGTTAAGAAAAAGATTTAAAACATAAAAAAATTATTTGTTTAAAAAATGTCATATTTTCGCAGGCCTTTTTATATCGCGGTTTATGGATTTTTAACGACCTTAGTACATATATCCAATTCAAAAAATAAATTTTCAATTATTATATGGATTTTTAATAAACTAAACAGTGATTTGTTTTCCAATCTGAAAAATAATTGTTTCTGGATTGAGTCTGTCAATCTATTTACGATAAATGATTACTGAAGAATTATACAACAAATGGACATAAAATCGTCAAGTTCCATACGTTGAATAAAATAAATATCGATATGAATACCGACGATTCAATATTTTCTTGCTCTAAAAAATATTTCTTTTCTCACGAAAAACCGATTGAAGAAAGAATTTGAAAATAAAAAAACGTAATATATTTTCTTAGCTGATTTTCAAAAAATCCTTCTTTTTGCGTTAATTATTTAAAAATGTTAAATTATAAGCGAAAATAAAAAAACTTATGAGCATGTTTTAATGTAACAAACAAAAACTCTGTCAAAAACCACTTCCAGAATATGAGAATAGCACAGGCGTCCAGTGGTTTCGATCAAACTTGGCGAAACTTTGCTGTTGGCTGAAGAAGGTCTGTTGTTAAAATGATTTTCAACAAGTTTCTAAACTCAGAAAGTTATCAAATTTATAACACTGAGTTTTCTGAATCGACGCTGAATGAATTTTTATCATTTTTCCTCTCCATAAAGGAAGCTTTGCAAAGATTAAAATTTTTTAAGCTTCATTTTTTCACATGTTTGAAAATAATTTAATCTTGAATACCTAGTTCTCACAACGTTTTATTTTCACTACAAAATTTGTTCTGATATTAATTTAGGAAGGGGCTTGGTAAATTGTAAAACTAATTTACAAACATTCTGTTCTAAATGCTTTTTCAAAAATTTACAATTATTTTTCCATTTTTAATTCTAAATATTTGAAATATGAGAATGTTTAATTATGAATGTTATAAATATGACATTGTATTATTTTTCATCAATTCAATATAAAAAATTGAATTCTAAACGTTCTCGATTTGGAAACGGTCGACTTTCGCTTTGTGAAATAAAATAATTACATTTTAAATACATAGTATAATTGAAGATGTAACAGGTGAGTTTTGTAGAAAATTCGTTTCTGCAAAATTCAACTTAAATTTTCGACCAAGAGGTTTTCAGCTAAAAAAGATTAGTTTTCATCCAAAAGCTAGAATAGTTCAATTTTTAATTACGCAAATTAATTTTCAACAAGAAGAAACAAAGTAGTTTAACTTGAACCTCGTAGTAGACAGGGCCTGTAAAATTTGAAAATTTACATTAAAAATATTAAAAATATTTCAAAATGTTGTAATCTTTAATTCTTACATTCCGAAAGAGTTGAATTTTTAATTTAAAAAACTAATATTGTACCATTTTTAGCTAATTAAATTCGTAGTTTTTCTAATTAAAATGGTTTGTAAATTAATTGATTTCCTGCTCCCAATTTTTTGAAAGTATGCAATTTTCACTATTAAATTTTTATTTTTTAATTGTCCATGATTATGCAAGAACAAAAACGCGCTTTTAATTTTATAAAATAAAAATTAAATAAATTTTAATTTTATAAAATATAATCATTGTGAAAAATGCATTTAAAAATTAATGATATAACTAAGAAATGTTTTTGATTATTTAAAAATATATAAAATACAATTATTTTCAAACGATACATTTCGCTTTACAATTAGCCATAGACCAAAACCAAAAAAAAACCATAATGAAAAATTGGGTTTTACGAGTTTTTGGCGCTAAGTATGATTTTTTGTGGTTTTTTTTTTAAATATAAATTGATTTTAATTGTGATTTTACACTTTTTTCCAGTTTTTAGTTAGTGAGGTAATAACAAATGGAAGTTACCCAACATAATTTAGAAAATTTATTATTGTTTAGAAATATCTTCTCTTATCGTAATTCTAAAAAGTTGCAGACATTTCTGAAATTTTCAGTCTAAAATTTGTATTTAGGAAAAACAATAAACATTTATAATAATATAAACAAAACAGGCTCTCAGTAACTACCTCCAGGAAAATTTACATTTAATATGATCCATATAGAACATTTTAAGAATATTTCAAATATGTCTTTTATTCTAGAAAAACGTTTATATACACAAAAAATAAAGATATTGTTTAAAAATAATTCTTCTAATTTATATTTATTATTTTTTTATAACAAAAAAGTCAAAGAAAATTTAAAAATTTCAGAAAATCGATCAGTTTCTAGCAATTATCTACGAAAAGTAATTATGAACAATAATAAATTATTTAAACAATTATGTTTCTAAGCTTGTACTACTTATTACCACACTCAGTGAAAAGTAGTAAAATAGACAATTTCAGAAACATTCCAACTATTTTACATTATTATAGAAAAAGATAGCTATGAACAATTATAATTTATTTAAATAATTATTTTTATTTATTTTATTTATTTTTTATTTATTTATTATTTTATTATTATTATTTAAATAATTATTATTTAATTTAAAAATATTTCAGATAAAACAGCAGTTTTCTAGCATTATTCAAAGAAAAAATTATTCAAATAATAATAAATTGTTGAAACGATGTTAACTTAAATTAATCATAATCTCGTTTTAATTGAAAAGTTGAAAATTAGTTGAAATATTCTAAAGAAGCTGAGACTTCCTAACCATTATTAAAGGGAAAATAGTTATAAAAAATACTAATTTATTTAAACAATTGGGTTGATTAAATTGCATCAACCATTACCTCGCTTTACGTAAAAAGTGGAAAAGTGGAAAATTTCAGTTAAAGCCGCAACTTTCAAGCATTATTTAAAGAAAATATTTTTTTAAATAATTATAAATTGTTTAAAAACTTACGTTTGTCAAGCTAAATTAATTATTACCTCATTTTCATTGGAAAGCTAAAAATAACTTGAAGAAATCAGAAAAAACTGCGACTTTCTAATTCTATTCAAACAGAAAATTTCTAAAAACTATAATAAATTGTTCAAACAATTTCTATAAACATTTAATTATCTGCATAAACTTCTATTTTTTATGTTAAATAGAATTTGTTTCAAGAAAACCAAAAAATCATAATCAGCTTGAAAACAGTCGGAAAATTCAATTTTTCACTTATGGGATTTTTGTGCGACACTATAAAATAGACTTATGGGTTTGATATTTAAGAAATATTGATTTATTTGTATTCTATACCTAATTGAGAAAATAAATTTTGAATTTCATTTTGATTTACCTAATATTAAATATTCTTAATAAAATTAACTCAAACTTCTTTTTTATGTGAAATACGTGTTAAACTTCACGAGGCTTGCGGAGCCTCTCAATAACATTTAAAAAAATGAATATATTTTTTTGTGGATTAAAATAAATTTGGGGGCCATAAGAACGAAAATTCAAAAATAAAATGTTCTAATTTTTTGTAGCATCCCAATGATATTTGAAAAAATCTGCAAGTAGTAAGTGGTCGTTTTAGTTAGGCACACAGTAGAAATGTCGCCCCAAGTATGGCAGTAGAAATGTCGCCTATGGTCAGACAGACCAGGCAGGCAGACATTATAATGCTCCTAACTCGTGCAGCTCGTTTAAGCTTGCCCTGTTAGTGTATATTTGCCAGAGGCGTCGGGATATGCACCCCATAAATGTTCATTAACCTAACGACTTATACACATGTATGTATTTCTGTGCAGGATTATTGAGAATGTGAGCGGCTAAAACAGCGCAGATGCCCAGCAAGGCTTGGCCTCGTCGAGAGTGGTCTCCTCAGTCCCCTATAGATGTCCTGTGAGTAATCTTCCAATCAAAAGTCACCATTTTTAACATCAACGCTTATCATATTTCAGACTTTTAAGATACTTCACACTCTTTCCTCTATTCCCCTTTTTCCTTTTTTTTAAAGAATCCCTCTTTTCCCCCCTGTTTTTAAGAAACGACTCTTTTCTCGTTTTTTCATTTCAATGCGACCTGAATTAATGAACAAAATAAGAAAATAAAACTCTTTTTTATTGAAAGTTCATTCTTTTCAATTAAAAATTCTTCTGTTATATTTTTTGTTTAAAATGTGTCTCTTTTGGTTGAAATTTTAGTTCTGCTCTGAAAAATCTTATTTCCTTGTAGAAAATTTGTTCTTTTTGGGTAAAAAAATTAATTTTTTGTTGAAAATTCATATTTTCGGGTTAAAATTTTAAGTGTTTTAGAAGATTCATCTCTTCGTATGAAAATTAAAGAATTTGATTCAAAATTCATCTCTTTTAGTTCAAAATTGATTCAGGTCGAAAATTGAACTACTTAAATAAGAATTCATTTTATTAGTTTGCAATTTAAATATTTTTTTAAAACTTAGTTTTTTCCTGAAAATTTGACTATTTAATTTTTCGTTACAAATTGTCAGTTTTATTTGAAAATTTAACTATTACATTTTGTATTGATAATTCATTTTTTTTAATTCAACGACTTCGTTGAAATAGTACTCTGTTGAAAATTTGGGTAATAGCTATAGATGTAGATTACTTTTCTAAATTTGTAATTCCAAAATATAACTTACTATTCTCATAAAAAATGTTTTTTTTTTCGGTTGAAAATTAATATTTTTAACTAAAAATTTAAGTATTTTATTTTTGGAATAAAATTGATCCTTTTTATTTCAAAATTTAACTATTTAATTTTCTATTGATAATTCATCCGTTTTTGCGAAAATTCCACTACTTTGTTTAAAGTTGAAGTACTTGTTTGGAAATTCATTTTATTGGTTAAAGATTGAACAATTTTTTTTCATTTGGGGGGGGGGCACAAAATAATTATTTTATATTAAAAATTTTTAAAAAATATTAATTTTCAGTCAATAATTGATGGTTTTTAGGTAAAAATTAAAATATTGAATTTTTTATTAAGAATTCATTTTTTGGTTGTAAACAAAACTAATTTATTAAAAGTTGAAGTACTTTGTTCTAAATTAATTTTATTGGTTAAAGCTTTAACTATTTAAAAAAAAAATTTCAATGAAAATTGATTTTCTAACTAGAAATTTAACTATTATTTCGTTCATTAGGAATTCATCATTTTTGGTGAAAACTCTACTACTTAATAAAAATTTTAACAACTCTATTAATAATTCAATTTATTAATGGAAGATTTAACCTTTTTTCGTTTTTTCGGGGGAGTAAAAAATAATCATTTTAAATTCAAAATTTTTAAAAATTTAAAGAAATTTTTAGACAAGAATTGATCGTTTTTAGTTGAAAATTTAACTATTAATTTTTTCATTGAGACTTCATATTTGGTTATCAGAATAACTATTTGGTTAAAAGTTAAAGTAGTGTGTTGAAAATTTATTATATCGGTTGAAGATTGAAGATCGATTATAAAAAAGAATTTTATGCAGATTTTTTAATTGAAAATTAAACTATTTCATTTTTTCGTTGCGCATTTGTCAGTTTTATTTGAAAATCCAACTATGAAATTTGTCATTGAACACTCAGAGTTTTTTAGTGAAATTTCAACTACTGGATTGTAATTTTAACTGCTTTTTTGGAAACTCATTTTATTGATTGAAAATATAACGATTTTCTTAAAAATAATTTTTTGTTGTTATGAAAAATAATTTTTTCGACTTATAATTTAAGTACACTGTACAAAAATTTGTGGTACTTTACCACTTTCAGAGTAGGTCCGATTATTACCTACTCCTAAAGTAACGTTTTCACTGACAATAATGAACATCCATAAGTATAGAATTTAAATTTAGGTTATGTACGTTTCCAGACAGGTTCTGTAAAATTACAAATACATCATAAATTTTAGGTGATGGTAATTTGACTAGAAATTATGAATTTTCCGTTAAAATAAGGAATACAGCAGAAACCCGGAAGCTTTCAAAATATTTTTGATTTTTAATTTTGAAAGACTACATCTAGGTGTAGAACTTCATTGCGCATCTTTTTCCACCTGGCAAAAAGTTGTAGCTTTTTTAGTTTTCTAAGTAAAGCCAAAAAACTGGCTCTTTTAAAAAAATTAATTTTATTTCTTTTTACACTTAAACTCGTGCTCAGTCAGTCAGTTTTTCGGATTTTTCAATAAAATTTTCAGGAAATGCATCTCGAAATATTCTTTAACTGATAGAGCAAAAGAAATTTAAACATTTATTTGAAAAAAGTTATTGCTAGTTTTTTTCTGATGCGTGGCGCTTATCAAATATCTCTAACTTCCAGCGTTTCGTTTATCGAGCGAATTTTTAGCAACAAAAAACTTCCAGCGAGAAAGTTGTTAGCAACAGTACAAAGAATTTTTCTGGAAAATTTCGGCCCAATCGAATTGGTATTCGAAAAATTATTAACGTCTGAAGTTGGTAGCTTCTAGGCGACTCGCGTGCGGGCTTTAGCTAGAGTTTCCGATCCGATTTATAACACAGTTCACCGGCGCCAAAAAAATCTAATCAAGTAATCAGGCAGTATCAAAGGATTGTGCAAAAATAAATAATAGATCATAATGTCAACTAACTTATTCATTTAATATTATGCCAAAAAATATTAAAATTATGACAAGAAATACTAACGCTCTATTACGACAGGAATGAAAAACAAATGTACTTTCTCGATCTTTTACTTTTTTCAATCAAACGAATTTGAAACATAGAAAGGTTTGCGGAATTAAGAATCCGTTGAATCTCAACTATTAGATTTTTGTGTTTTAATTTTGTACAGATTGTTTCAAAAATATAACTATTCTATTGTACATAATATTAAATGAATACATTATTTTACATTATGCACTATTATTTAGTTATGCATAATACTTTGATATTTCCTAATTACTTGATTAGTTTTTATTTTGGTGCCGGGTAACTATATTACGAATCGGATCTGAAACTCTCCCTATAGCCCGCGCGTTGTTTGCCTAGCCGATATCGAATTGAGACTTTAATAACTTTTTAAATACCAATTCGATTAGGGTAAGATTTTCCAGAAAACTGCTTTGTACTGTTGTTAACAACTTTCTGGCTGGAAGTTTTTTGTTGCTCAAAAGTCGCTCAATAAACGAAACGCTGGAAGTTAGAAAAGTCCGATAAGCGCCACGCATTAGAAAAAAATGTACAACAATTTTTTTACATAAATTTTTGAATTACTTTTGCTCTATCAGTTGAAGGACATTTTGAACTACATTCCCTGAAAACTTCAATAAAAAATTCTAAAAACTGACTGACTGAGTACGAATTGAAGGAAAATCGAATTGAAATTGATTTTTACAAAAAAAGCCAGTTTTGTGGCTTTAATTGGAAAACTAAAAAGGCTACAACTTTTTGTCTACAGGAAAAAAGATTCGCAATGAAGTTCTACATCTAGATATAGTCTTTAAAAATTAAAATTCAAAAATGTTTTTGAAAGCCTACATGGACCTTCCCACTTTTGGCGAAATAAGTTTATGTGCCTTTATTCGATCCGGCAGCTCAATTATCAAATTAAAAGATGTGAGATTACGTTGGAAAAAGGAATTTTTAACAGTTTCTGTACTTTTACCAGCGTAAACAAATTCAACACTCCGAAAGTATGTCCATTTATTACCTACTCTAAAAGTCATAGATTCACAAGTAGAAAGTGTAGTTCTACAACACCTTGCTATATTGCCAGTATAAAAGTGGTAAAGTTACAAGATTGGTTGGAACTTCTAACATTCGAGTGGTATTCCCCCTATAATAAGAGCAGTAAAATTGCAACAATCTTTTGTTGGTAATTTTAATACTCCAAGTGGTAAAATTTTTTAATTTTTACAGTGTACTTCATTTTTGGATAAGGATTGATCATTCTTAGACGAAAATTCCACTATTTGGTAGCAAATTTTTATTCTTGATTAAAAATTTTTCAACTGATTAAAAATGGCAACAGCTTTGTTAAACATTTACTTTATTAGTAAACAATTTATGTATTTGGTTTAAAATTAACGTTTTTGTTTAAAGTTTTTCTTTTTGACTTGAAAATTCAACTTTTTATAAAAAATTCGTCTTTTGGGATAAAAATTACATTGTTTTGATAGAAAATTCAACTTTTTCTTTCCAAATTAACTTTCTATTTCAAAAATAAATTTTTTGTGAAGAATTTGCCTTTTTGCTTAAAATTCATCGTTTGAAAATTAATCTCTTTTAGATGAAAAACCACTGTTTTTCGTTAAAGTTGAATTTTTGTTTAGTTTAGAATTCCACCATTTTTTTAGTCAAATAATTTCGTATGTTGAAAATTCAATTATTTGGTGACAAATCTTTATTCTTGACTAAAAATTGATCCACTTGATTGAAGGTTTATCAAATTTATTAAATATTTATATTATAAACTAGAAACTCAAGTATATCGTTGAAAATTAACTTTTATTTTAAAAATGCAATTTTTTGGCTTAAAAAGTAGACTTTTTTTTGAAAATTTGTCTTTTTGCTATAAAAATTAAATTGCTTTGATAGAAGATTATATTATTTCGTTCAAAATTAACTTTCTGGTTAAAAATTAATTTTCTTGTGGATAATTCGCCTTTGTTTCTTAAAAATTCATCTTCTGTGAGATGAATGTTATATTTCTGAGTTGAAAATTGAACGGTTTGTTTAAAAATTATTCTCTTTTAAATGAAAAAGCAACTTTTTATCCTTGAAATTGAATTTCTGTTGGTTCTATAATTTCTTAAAAATTTGACTATTTTGTTCAAAATTTAATTCTTTAGTTAAAAGGGAATCTTCTTTTTTGTCAAAATTTAAGTAAAAAAAATAACTCAGCTAATCTGTAATATTTTCAATTAATAATTTGGCTTCTATCACTCCATAAAATAAATTGCTCTATCTTAGGGATGTACATTACGTACAATCAATTTCAAAAGTAGCCTATCTTTGAAATGATTGATAAAATCTATAAAAACAGATCTATCATCAATTTCTATTTGGGTTTATTTTATCAACAAAATTAATTTAGAAATCATACAGTTATTATTGTTATAAATGATCTTAGTTTAAATTTTAATTAACACCACCCAAATAGAATTATAGAAAATCCTTTAAAGATTAAAATCAGCCCTTGATCATTAGGATTAAATAAGAATTGCAATATTTCCTTAAATAAAAATAAAAAAATAAAACTCTAAATAACTACTGTTAAATAAACAATTGTAACCTAAATCATTTTTTCTAAAGTACACTCGAAAGCTTCCGTAAAGATTTCCGGAAGTCAATAATAGATCTATTTTTTTAAATGTTGTAAATAATTTTAAATATTGGAGAATTTTAAGAATGATTTTACTTAGTGTACAACCCTAATAGTCGCTGACAGAATCCAGTGGAAGATTATAAAACGATAAAAATTCATAAATAATATTTGTGTCGTAACAAGATGTTACTGCATGCAAGAGTTATTAGCTTTTATCACCACATTATACTCGGCGATTAGTCATCTCGAAAACACAGTTTAAAAAATAGTGAAAATCCGGACGTGAAGTGGGCCCTCTTTTCATCTTTTTCCGTTTTACTACGATTTTATATCCCAATTAGGACTCTATCAGCAGATCGTTAAAGTTTTTTCAGCGCTGAGCGAAATTTCCAATCGTTTTGATTATTCCGGGCCACGCTAGACTTCAGGACTTCACGTTGATCGAACCCTCCAGACGGAGATATAATTAACTAATTAAAGTTTCTGTTGGAGGGCTATATGACGGGAAAATCGCTGCTTTCCGCAATGGCCTCCTAATTGAAGCGGTCCGCTAGATAAGGTCTTCAGTTTTAACGCAGCGAACATGGCACCGAGTCACGAACCAGTTTCGACCTGTACACGTAATAAAACGCAAATTCAAGTGGTGTTTTGCAGTTTTACACTGACCACGCCTTGATCGTGACACCTACAAAAATGACGCGTTTCCTGCTTTGGGATAAATAATTGTATGGGATTTTTAAACATCCTGTTGTTCTATTACGACAAGAAAAGACACTAAACTTATTTTCTGTTCTTTACAGTGTGCCAGGAACCACAAAAAGGGGCAAAAAATCAAGGGTCAAAATTTCTATAAAGTAAATTTATTTTGAGAATCTAGATACCCTGAATACTGTTTTTTATATTGTTATTGTTAATTTATTTTTTTTACTTCTTAGGCCTCCAGTCCATGCACCAGATCGGCCGGATCTCGGAATGGCCGGAATGAAGCGTTGACCAATCAGAAACGTTCCGTCGAAACATGAACCGCAATGACCGAAGCCCGGAATGACCGGAACACCAATCACAGAGCACCGTTGAAAAAAAGACACTTTTTCGACTTGCCGAAGGTGTTCTGTGATTGGTGTTCCCATCATTCCAGGTTACGGTCATTCCGGTTTGTGTGCTTGACAATTTTGGAAATAAACGGAACGCCTTTTGGCGCGAACTTAAAAATTTCGAACACTTCGGCTGAGTTCGGCTCAGTTCGGCGCGAGAATGACACTATTTCCGTGGAACGTTTTTCATTGGTCAACGCCTCATTCTGGCCATTCCGAGATCCGGCCGTTCTGGATCATGGACTGGAGACCTTATTGTTAATTGGTAAATGTGCAAACATGCAACTTTGAATGTGATTGTCCATTTAAAATTTCATTTCGATTGCCGATTCCTTAGCATTCCTCTCGATATAAAAAAAAGCGTGAAACCGATTAGCCCCTTAGGATTCAAGAAAAAGTTGTGTCGTTTATCATTTTTTCGTATACTACTCGAAAAAAATTATTATTCTAAACGAACCATAAATGTATATAAATAAAAAACTTTTGGCTGCGATATTACCCGGCATTTTGCATTTTGTAACTTTTTACCTCAAATTTAAAAAAAGCGACCACAAAAACCTTCTTCTACCAGTTTTCAAACAAAAATGGGAGAAATGAATCTTTTTCGCTGCCATTTTGAATTTGTAACTTTGGATGGTAAAGTCAAAATCAGTGAACCAAAAATCCCCCTCATACAAAATTTCAGACAAATATTTGAAAATTTTAGCTGCCATATATATGATCTATCGTTTTTAATTTGTAACTTTTTATATCAAATTTTTAATCGGTGACCACAAAAGCTTCTACCAAGTTTCAGACAAAAATATACTAATTTTTGAAGTCATATTAGAGTGTCCATTTTGAATTTATAACTTTTTACGTCAAAATCGAAATAGCCGACCCCAAATACCCGCTTATACTTAATTTCATACAAAAATTTAAAATTAAAAAATTGTAGCTGCCATATTGTATCCTTCATTTTAAATTTGCAATTTTTTACATCACATTAGAAATCAGCGACATCAAAACTCCCTTATACTATGTTTTAGAAAATAATAAAAAAATTTAACAATTTTGGCCGCCAAATTAGATCCGCCATTTCGAATTTTTAACTTTTTACATTAAATTCGAAATGGGTGACCTCAAAAACCCACCTATACTAATTTACAACAAAAATATTAAATTAAAAATTATATCCACCATATTGAATCCGCTATTTTGAATTTGTAACTTTTAATACCCAATTTAAAATCAGAGATCCCAAAATCCACCATATACCAAGTATCCAACAAAAAATGGAAAATTGGACAATTTTAGCCGACATATTCAATCCGCCATTTTGAATTTGTAACATCTAATGTCCAATTCAAAATCAGGGATTCCAAATTCCACCATATACCAAGTTTCAGACCAAAAATTTAAAATTTGACAATTTTAGTCGCCATATTCAATCCGTCATTTTGAATTTGTAACTTTTCGCATCAAATTTTTAATCAGCGACCCCAAAAACCCACTTATACTAAATTTCAGGCAGGAAATTCAAATTAAAACATTGTAGCCGCCATATAGAATACATATCAAGTAAGGCGAAAAAATCTTTACCTGAGAATATAAAGCTTTAATAAAAAAGTTAATTTGCAACCAATCAGTGAATTTTAAACGAAAATTTAACAAAAATAAGCAAACTTAATTTAGTACTTTAAATGAATAAATTGATTACAATCAATAATAATTATTAATTATTATTAATTGATAATTATCAACTTAATAGCTAAATTTTCAATGAAATTTTTCAATTTTTAAGCAGAGACTAGGAACTTCCACAAAGCAGTTGAATTTTTAGACCAAAAATGTAAATTTTCAAGAAAAAGTGAATTTGCAGCTTTAACACATTAACTTTTAACAAATTAATGTGAAATTTCTACAGAAAGATATGATTTTTGAAACAAACAAACAAAAATTAATGTTTAACGAAACAGTTGAATTTTTTATCAAAAACAAATTCTTAGCTAAGAAAAAGAAAAAAAATTCACTTGAC
>NC_046664.1:75048204-75105093 GCF_010883055.1 Belonocnema kinseyi | reverse complement strand
TTTTTGAAACAAACAAACAAAAATTAATGTTTAACGAAACAGTTGAATTTTTTATCAAAAACAAATTCTTAGCTAAGAAAAAGAAAAAAAATTCACTTGACTGTTGAAAAGAAAAAAATTAAGTTACAGACAATGTTGAACTTACAACAAAATAGATAGATTTTTAATTCAGGAAATTACTTTTTAACAAACGAGCAAAATGAATTTTGAACTACAATTATGAATATTCGATCAAAAAAATGAATTTTCAATGATAAAGTGTACTAGTTGATATTTCTACAAAAAAAGATTGTATTTAAAAATAAAAACCAATAACGGCGAATTCTCAATAGAATACTTGACTTTTAACCAATTTTCAAGATAAAAGAACGAACTGTTTAGAACATATTTTTATCATTTACCAAATAGTTGATTATTGTAACAAATTCTTAAACTTTTAATCCAAAATGAAGAATTTTATATAAAAAATTTGAATTTTCAACCCGATAATATGAATTTCCAACAAAAAAGTTAATTTATTACGAATCAGTTGGGTTTTCAAAAAAATACTTTAATTTATAGTTTGAAAACTTACCTTTTGACCAAAATTGCAGCATCAAAAATTGCAATAGTTAGTATTTCAACAAAAAAATTTAATTAAAAATAAAAAAATGTTGAATTTAACAATTAAAAATTTTCAATATGATACTTGATTTTTAACGAAGCAAATTATTTTTCACCAAAATGCTAGAATTTTCAACAATATACACAAATTTTCAACCAAGTAGCTATATTTTCTAACAAATTGTTACATTTTCGAGCATGAAATATGCATTTTTTACAAAACAGGTGAATTTTTAACCTGAAAATGTGAATTTTTAACTTAAAAGTTCAGTTTCAACCGAAAAATCTTTATAGAAAGGTACACATTTTTAAACAAAAAAGATGAATGTTCAACAAAATAGTTAAAATTTAATCCAAAAACTTGTGAATTAAAAACATAAAATAAATTTCAATCAATTGTTGAATTTTCAAGTTAACAAAACGAATTTTCAACCAAATTATTACATGACATAAAATTAGTTTTGAAAAAATTATAAAATTCTTAACCTGAAATTTAAAAGTACAATTTTCAACCGAAAATAATGAACTTTTAACCAAAAATAGTTAAATTTTCTCATTGGATTCTTTTAACTCATTTCGAATTTAAGTTGAAAATGGGAAAAGGGGAAAGATTAAAGCCTGCTGTAAAATAAATAAGAATTTTGATAATGTGTAGGCGAAAGAATTTCACGAATTTCTACCCTAGAATGTTACTTTTTCAAATATTTTAATTCAGCCTAGCGTAGTACCTGACATCTGGTATATTGATCTATCGAGTGTATTTACACATCCATCGAAAAATTAGACTTTTGCATCTGAATCGTCCCGGTTCAGTCCATGTATGAACAAGCGGAATATTTATTGAGTTTTCGGCATAACGCCAAATATTCATTTGTTCTGCATGACCAATTCAAACTTATTCAAACCACACTGTTTAAGTTCATCGAAAATTTGTTCTAGGAAACTAGACGCCTCACGAATAAAATTTTGCACCTCCTAAAAGCCCTTAAATCATAATTCGATTAGATAAAAATTAGGCAAGAAAGGGTTTCGGAGCGTATGAAGACGTTAGTTAAGTCGTTCAAACATCCCACTCTCATACTTTTCCTCTTTTACTTCATCTATTTCCCCTCTCTTCTCCAAATTCTTTCTCTTCTACTTCCTCCACCTCTAACTTCACCCTCTCCTCACCCTCACTTCCCTACTAGCACTTCCCTTAATTCTACTCACTACCCCTTCTCACTTCTAATTATTTCTCCTACTTATCCTCACTTCCACTCACTTTCTCTATTTCACAACTTCTCATATCTTTTTATATTCCCTGTCTGCCCATCCCCGATTTCTCATAACTTTTCATACATTCATAATCCTCACTACCCTTTCTCACTTCCAATTATTTCTCCTACTTGCCCTGACTTCTACTCGCATCCCTTCCTTCAACTCTCTAATTTCTCTTCACTTTCTCTAGTTGCGTCCTCCTCATTTCCCATAATTTCTTCACATTTCCCCTACTTTCGCACTCCTTATTACCACTAACTATCGCTACTCCCTTTTCCAAATTTCCCTTCACTTCCCCAGCCCTTATTTCTTCCCACTTTTCCTGTCTCCATACCTCCATACCCCTAATTTGCAGACACTTTCCCTACCTCACCTCTTTTCAATAATCCTCACTACCCTTCCTTACTTATCGTAATTTTTTTTTACTTATCCTCACTTCTACTCAATTCCTTTATTTGAACTCTATAATTATAATTTTTTCTCTCACTTTCCTAGCCCTTATTTCTTCCTATTTCTCCATCGTTTATACCCCTAATTTTCCATCGATTTCCCTACTTCACCTCCCTTCCATAATCCTCACTACCTTTCCTTACTTATAATCATTTCTTTTACTTACCCTGACTTCCACTCAATTCCCTTATCTGCACTCTATAATTTCCCCTCACTGTCCTTACTTTCCGCCTGCTCATTTCCCATAATTTCTTCTCATTTTCCTTACCACCGCACCCCTCATTTTCCTTCACTTCTCCCGGTCTTAACTCATTTCAGGTACTCTTCTGCCTTCACTTCCCCCACTTTCTCGTAATTTCTCCTATTTCCGCACTCCTCATTTCCCTTTACTTTCCCTCTTGGCTTCACCTCTCCTCTTGCAACGAGTACCCTGCTTTCCCTCTCCATATTTCCCCTTACTTCTCTTTTTTCTCCTCACCTCATTTCCCTTCAATTTCTCTACTATAATAGGGAAATATACTCTTTTCAATGAAATTATGTATAGGTATAGGTACCTATATTCCTGCAAATTAAAGTAGAAATATATTGCATTTTTAACTAAATAGTTATATTTTTAACAAATGAGACAAATCTTCAACAAAATAGTTGACCTTTTAACTATACAGTTAAATGTTGTAACCGAAAAGACTAATTTTCGGCAGACAGTTGAATTTTCAACAACAAAAATTCACTTTTAACCAAGAAAGATTACTAATAAAAAAGTTTCATTTTCGAGAAAAATATTCAAATTCTAACAAAATAGTTAAATTTTGAACGAAATAGTTGAATTTTTAAGCCAAAAAGATGAATTTTGTAGAAGATAGTTGAATTTTCAACTGAAAAAGTTCAAATTTCAACCGAAAAGTTTATTCTTAGCGAAGAAAGATGGATTTTCAATGGAAAAAGACGAATTTTCAACAAAACAGTTGAATTTTCGACCAAAAAGGTGACTATTCAAATGGTTTAATTTGCAACCAAATAATTTAAGAAGCTGCATTTTTGACCTAAAGATATATTTTCAACCTCGGAGGTTAATTTTTCGCCAAAAGACAATTTTAAACAATAATCGATTCACTTTTAATTAAATACTTCAATTTTTAATTTAAAAATTTAAGTTTTCAACCAAAAATGGAATTGCTAAATTTTGAAGTTAGACAGATGAATTTTTCGGCAGACAGTTAATTTTCCAACCAAAAAGTTAATATTTTTACCAGGAAAGATGAATTTTTAACTGAAAAAAGAGGTTATTTGATACAAAAATGGGTTATTTAAATTTTCAGTTTAAAATATTATTCTTCAAGAAAATAAAACCAATTTTCAACCTGTTTAATTCAACGAAAAAGGTGAATTTTCAACAAAAATAATTATTTTCTATTTTAAAAAACTGATTCATCAACAAAATGAGTCATTTTTCTACCAAATAATTAAAGTTTCAACTTGTAAAGGATAACTTTTCAACCTAAAGTCAAAAAGCTAAATTAGATTAAAAAACGATTTTTCAATAATATGGCGAATCAAAATTTAAAAAATGGCCTCAATTTCATGAAAATAGGTATCCGAAGGTTTTTGAGGTCGCTCAATTCAAACATAGACATAGAATTTCTAAACTCAAAATGGCAAAGATTCAATGTCCTACAATTTTGAAGAGTCACAATGATTGAAAATTTTTGAATTTTGAAAATACAGAATGAAAAAATATATTATTTTCCCTATTTATATTTTAAAGAAATGACATTTTTAATCATTTTACTAATATTTCAATTTCGAAGATTTAAAATTGAAAAATATTTATTTTAAAATATTTAAAATTAAAATAGGGTTGTTTCGCGATTTTAGATAAAATAATTTTTTAATGCATACCTTTAATCCGAACTGAAAGTGCGTTAGATTTTTTTTTACATTGAGTCGTGCAACAGAAAAAAAATATTAAAAATTAAAGGGATTAAAACACTTATTCATGTTGGTGTCACGTGGGTGTCACCTGACTCAGAGCTTCTCATAATTATCTATCAATGCGACGATCTGAAACTCATGATAAAGAGGTTAGGTCACGGTATACTGTCATTTCTGACTATTTTGATTTGATACCTTTGTTTGTTAAGGTTTATGTGACAAAAAACTTCTCCTGTTATAATATTTTGATTGAGAGTCAGTAGTACGTTGAAGGAAAACAGTAAATACATTTATTAACACATTGCAAAATGGTACGAGTACATATTTACGAATTTTTCAGCAAACATGACTACATTTAAGTACTTTTTTAATGAATTCTTTATATCAAAGTTTTTGTTTTTAATGTTTTTTAAACAATATTTGCGACTGCAATTTTCAATGCGCGCATAACGAAAACAAAACATGGGCACAGAAAAATATATTTGAGAACCACTGACACATGTGATGTGATTGGTGTAAAATCCGACCCCTTTGACGTTAAAGGGGGCCTCAATCGACATCGTGATAGAAAATTCATATTTCAACATTAAATTAAAAATAGTAAACAATATGTAAAAAATATTTTATGGGCGTTTTTAAAATTAGAATTTTATATACTATAAGATTCATTTATTGAAAAAATGATAACTGACTTTGGAAAGAACCCTATTTTATATTTTAAAAGCATGTGATCAAAGTTTTTTTAAATGCAGAATTGACAATTGATCAATTTTTAATATTTTTAATTTAATAATTTATAGATATATGCAATTAGAGAGCGATCATGTTACAATTTTCAAATAAAAAAATTCTTTTTCAACAAAATAGTTGACTTTTAAAGCCAAAAGAATTAATTATATACAAAAAGCTTGTATTTTCAACTATAAAATAATAATTTTTTTAACAAAAAAGTTAATTTTCAACCACAAAGAATAATTTTCGACCAAAAAATACGAATTTTCGATCAAATAAACGGATTTTTCACTACAAAAGATCATTTTTCAATTTTAAAAATATCTACTTTGACCAAAACTGGAAAAGTTACATTGTTAGGCAGAGAAATTATTTTTTAACTGAAAAAGAAGAGAATTTCCAACAAAATAGTTATTTAAGCTATTGGCAGTTATTTGTTTAAATAAATAAAATTTTTAAAAAGAGATGAATTTTCATCTAAAATGATGAATTAAAAAAATGCATTTAGAATAACAGAGTTCGACCCAAAAGATTATTTTTAACCCGAAAGATTAATTTTTCAAAAATGTAATACGAATAATTTAATTTTGAACAAAAAAGTTAATTTCTTACCGAATAGTTAATTTTTCTACCAAATTGTTGAATCCCTAAACAAGTCAGATTCATTTAGACTCAAAAAGTTGCATTTTTATTTTCAAAAGACTAAAGTTTCAACTCAAAAGATTATTTTTAACCAAAAAAGACGAATTTTTAAGTATCTGCATGGATTTTCAACTAGAAAAGATCCATTTTCAATTAGAAATATTAATTTTCAGCCAGAAAAGGAATAGTTACTTCGTAAGTTTAGAAAAAGGAATTCGCAAAGAACTTATTTTCAACAAATTAATTACATTTTCAACAAAAGAGTTGAACTTTCATCTGAAATGATGAATCTGAAAGAAAATTAATTTTCATCAAAATAGTTTAACCTAAAACATGATTTTTTAACCCACAAGATTAATTTTCTAGAAATAGAATAGTTAATTTTTTAATCAAGAGTATGAATCTACAAAAAATCTGCCCAAAAAAGATGACTTTTTGACAAAATACTATGACCCGGTGACAAGGAAGGTAATTCTCGAAATTGAGACGTTAATTCTAGAAGGTCAGACTGTAACTCTAGAAGGTAAAACGGGAACTCTAGAAGGTCAGACGGTAACTGTCGAAGGTCAGACGGTAACTTTCAAAGGACAGACGGTAACTCTGGAAGGTCATAACGTAATTCTAGAAAGTCACATGTAACTCTAGAAGGTCAGACTGTGACTTTAGAAGGTCAGACGGTAACTGTCAAAGGTTATACGGTAACTTTCGTAGGTCAGGCGGTAATTCTAGAAGGTCAGACGGGAACTCTTGAACGTCAGGCTCTAGAAGGTAAAACTGTAACTCTAGAAGGTCAGGCGGTAACTGTGAAAGGTCAGACGCTAACTATTAAAGGTGAAACCGTCAAAAGCGACTAATCAAAAAGTTCTAAAGCGATTACGTGACTCAGAAAGAAGGAAGCAGCCTGATTTGTTGATAAGTGGCGGCCGGGCCTTTCACCACGACAATGCACCTATCCATTCGTCGCAGCTTATTCAGCAATTTTTGGTGAAACACGGACTTGCACAATTACGGCAGCCCCCATGCAGTCCTGACCTGACTCCCAGTGGTTTTTTGTTGCTTCGCAAATTGAAGTATCCTCTGAAAGGAAAAGGATTTCAAGACTTAGAGGAAATAAAAACGAACGCAACAAAGCAGGCCCTATTATAAAAGTAGGTTGATCGCTAGAAGAATGTTGTGTCTAAAATTTAAGACATTTAAATTAGACTTAAATCAAATTAAAAATCCTATTTAAAATCCAACAATTAAGTTAATGTGCAGAATTTTTAAAAATAAAACCAAGAATCCAATGACCAAGTTTAGACTACCACCATAAAATGTTCCGATTGTAAGTTCGAAAAAAATTTCATGAAAAATAAAAAGCAAAAAAATGCTTTTTTCGGAAAAAAATAAAAAAAGAGGAGAGAAAAATGAGAAGGCATCCAATCAAATCTCCTTTCTTCTCTTTTTTATTTTTATTATCCTCAAATCACAACAAAGAAGCATTTGTCAAAATAAATCACCAACGTTTCGGCACTCTTACAGCACCCTTAGCACCCTTATCCAGACAAGGATAATTGAGCAGGTAGGAACAGCAACGAAACCACGACCTTTGAGAGCATCGTGGTTTCGTTGCTGTCCCTGCCTGCTCAAATTTTTCTGGCCTTGGTAAGGAAGCTTTATGAGTGCCGAAACGTTAGTGATTATTTTTTACAAATGTGTTTTTCTTGTTATTGTGATTTAATAATAATAAAAATAAAACAGGCGAAAGAAAAAAAAGGCGATGGAAGAGGATTTTTTTGGTTGTCTTCTTATTTTTCTTTCACCTTTTTTATTTTTTGTCCAAAACAAAGATTTTTCTTCTCTTTCTCATGTTAATTTTTTTTTTCAAAATGGGTGTACTTTAACTGGGAGTACTTTGACGGGGATATCATCGCCATTGACGAAAATTTGCTCGTACTTCTGGTACACCACAAGGACGAATACTTTCCGGACATATCTGGTATTGCCCTTTCAGAATTGGAATTTTAAAAGAATTGCGTGGACGCAGCGAAAATTGGCCCGACTATCGACAGTGGATGGTTCATTGTCTGTCGCGTGATGGCCTTATCTATCCCGAGGCGGAGTTGCATGCGGGTTGAATTACGGTTCCAACAAGAGCAACGAGAGTCTTGTAAGTCGGAGCGGAGGTGCAACACAGGTAAACTATCATGCATAGCACACGCAAGTACCCGACCGTCTGAGCAGCTGCAGTTTGGTTTACTATACATATAGTTACACCCAACAATACGATCTACACCCACAGATCCATTTTGTACACGCAACCTCCTTACGTGATGACACGTTCCAGACCTGAAATTAAAATGGACGAAGAAACTTGATAGAGAACCACAGTTTAATGTTGTCTGAACCATGGCTTTAAAAATCTTATTATTTTAATTGAAAACACTACAATAAATTAAGTCAAGGTGACCGTAGGTCAGGAATTACCTAAAAATCAGACAAAAGTCAGGGATTGTGAATGACTTTTTTAGAGGAAAATTTAAGTATTCCATTTTTGGTTCAAAATTAAAATTATTGGTTAAAATCTGGAGTATTTTATTTAAAATAACAGTCTTTGTTAGTTGAAAGATCAAATACTTAGTGGAAATTTTTATTTGGAAAATTTAAGTACACTAAACTCTCGCTTTCGGTCACCCCGTTCTCGGCCATCCTAGAACTGCTGGCTCCCGCAGTTTCGCAGAGGAGCAGGGCAAGAACGGTTGCGACATTATAGATATATAGATATATATTCCAGTTGGAAACGAGTAAGGCGGCCTCACTGTTTACGTTTTGTTCCTCCCGAAATCAGTCCAAGGCATCCTCCGACACTGGACTGAAAGCGAGAGTTTAGTTTATTACATTCTTGGTGGAGCGTTCGCCTGTTTTGGTTAAATTCAACTGTTTTTTACATGAAATTACCATCTTTTTTATTTGACAATTAAAATAATGGGATAACAGTTTGACTATTTTTGTAAACAGTTTTAATTTATTTTTTATGTGGCAATTTAATGATTTTGTTAATTTTTTTTATGAAGAATTCAACTACCTTATATTGGAAATTTTCAGCCTCTTTTAGTTGGAAGTAAAAATACTTGGTTCAAAATTTGATCTACTTTATTAACATTTTTATTGTTACATATTCATCTTTCCTTTAAAAACTAAATTATTTTGTTGAAAGTTCGTTTTTTTTTTGCTTGAAGACAACAACTGTCTTGTATTTGAAATTACCCTCTATTCTAGTTGAAAGTTCCAATACTATGTTGAAAGCTTAACAACTTTAAAAAAAAAAAATTGCTTCAAGATTTATCTTTTTGATTGAAAAACTAATTATTTTATTGCTTATTCGTATGTTTTGGTGCAAAATTAATCTTATGAATTAAAAAATTTATCTTTTTAATACGAAATTTAACTATTTTGATGAAAATTAGTCTATTTTAAATTCAACTGCTTGGGTTAAAAATTGCATTAACCATGCAACTGCATGGTTAAAAGTTAAACTACTTTGTTCATAATTTACTTTTTGAAGTGAAGATTTAAGTTTTTTGTTAACAATTTTTACTAATTAACTGAAAAATTGTTTGATTTTTTTTTGGTTAAAAATTAATTTTTTAATGGAAAATTTACCTATTCCATTTTTAGGTGAAAATTGTTGACTTTTTTTTTATTTGAAAATTGATTTTCATGTATTTTGTTGAAAACTTTTCTTTCTTGATTAAATTAAACTAACTATATGTTGTTGTTTCTAAAGATTCATCCTTTTGGTTAACAATTAATCTTCTTGATTGCAAATTCATCTTTTTGTTGAAAATTAAACTATTTTGTTAGAAAATCGTTTTTTTTTATTTTGTTAAAAATTAATTTGTATTTAATTTAACTATTTGCTTAAAAATTCAGTTAAATGTTTATTGTTGAAAATTGCTCATTTTCAATAGAAAATTAATATTTTTGTTTCAAAATTCATCTTTTCGATTTCAATTCAAATATCTAGTGAATATTTTACTATTTTGTTAAAACATTGTTTTTTCGTGGAAAAATGTTGTTTTTATTAAATGTTTAATTTGCACAATTTTGATTAAACATTGATCTTTTTTGTTGTAAATTGAACCATTTGTTTGAAAATAACTTTTTGTTTAAAAAAATCAATCTCACTGGTTAAAAATTCGTCTGTTGGCTTGAAAGTTCAACGATTTGGATAAAAATTTTTTCTTTCTTCGCTGAAAAATACCAATTTGTTAAGAATGCGTGTTTTCAGTTTAAAAATAAACTACTTTGTTAACAAATCTTTTTTTTAAAAGATTTATCATTAAAGTTGTAGATTCATCTGTTTAGTTAAAAATTTAACAGCTAGATAATTTAACATTTACATTTTTCGTTGAAAATTGATCTTTTTAGGTTGTAAATTAATCTCCTTGGTTGTAACTTCATCTTTTGGCTTGAATGTTTAACAATGTAAGTGAACTTTATTTTTTTCTTAACTAAAATATAATTATTTGTTAGAAATTTTTGTTATGTTTCATTATTTTAATTGAATACTTATCTTTTAGGTTGAAAATTAAACTATTTTTTTTTAATTCGTTCTTTTGTCTGTTGCGTTAAAAAATAAACCCTTTTGATTAAAAATTTAACTCTTTTGTTGAACAGTCGTCTATTTGAACAGATAATCCTTCCCTTTGTTTTGAAAATGCATTTTTTGTGCAATAAAAAATTCAACTGCTTTCTAAAAAATCCCATTTTTGACCGCAACTCTTTTTGGTTAAAAGATTATATTTTCGTTTAAAAACTCGACTATTTTATGTTACTTCTGTTTAAGAAATGTTATGAGCTCAAAATTATGGTATTTTAATATTAATGGCTAAGTAAAATGAAAAATTAGTCAGGAAAAAATCAAAGAAAATTCATTGACTTTGGAAAATGAAGTTCGGCGTCCACACAGAACATTTTCTGTGAAAAAAGGAAACTTCTTTCAACTCCGCTGGGATTCGATCCCCAGACCTTTCACTTGCCGAACGATTGTTCTACTACCTAAATTATGGAGGGGTCCAGCGAACCTACAGCAAATGGAAGGTCCGGGGCTCGAATCCCAGCAGAGTTGAAAGGCGTTCCTGTTTTTACAGAAAATTTAATTCATTTCTTATAATAAAATAACAAATAAAATACTAAATGAATAAGATAATTCTCTTTAATGCATATATAGTTTAAAAGAATTTCTAGAAAGCATTTCATCGTTGTATAAGATTCTTCACGGGTGACATGCGATTTAAAATACACTATTTCATGATTCTTTTCTATTCCCTTTCGTATTTTTCGTTCTGGGAACATATAAAGCTGTTGGCAGAGAGAATTGCTGATCCGAATCTTATCACAAAAAAAAATTTAAAGCATCTGGAAACTAGTGACTGTATTGCGTGCGAGTACGTGCAAATATGACGTGTACACGAGTCGACGCGACGTAGTTTAACTTTGGAGAACTCGGAATCGAAACTGGCAGAAATGACGATCTGAGATCTAGAGAGCGAAAGCAGAAACTACAACCTACTTTTATGTATATTGCAGACATCGGTTTTTTAATTAAATTTTTTAAAATGAAAAATAATAATATATAGTGTTGATCCATTTTAAAATTCTGATAATATTAATTCTAGAAAACGAAAAATAAGAAATTAAGGAAATAATTGATTTCATTTATGCATTATTAAATAGGTTATGGGATAATTAATTTTGAAATATTTAATATCTTTTTTAAATCTTTTTTATTCTTTGCAGTTTGAATTGTTGTGAAATATTTTGCAATATTTTGATAAGTTTAAAATTTTTGTAAAATCTTTTTGAAAGCTTGGTGAAAGATTTGTGAAATCTTTATTGAATTTTTGTTATTATTTGAAATAATTTAAATATTTGTAAAACCTTTTTGAAATATTTTAAAATATATTTTTTAACTTTTTATTAACTTTTCTGGATAAATTTTTTCTAATATTTTCACTCAAAAGTTTTTTAAATCTTTAAAAAACTTTTTAAATATTTGTGAAATTCTTTATATCTATTTAAAATCTTTTTTAATCCTTTGCCTTTTGAAATTTGTGAAATAGTCAAATTTTTTTTAATATTTGTGAAATCTTTTATCGCTTGAAATGTTTTGAAATCTTCGTGAAATATTTTTAAATCTTTTGTTTTTCGAAATTTTTGAAATCCTTGTGAAATCTTTGTAAAATCTTCTGAAATCATTTGAAAACTTTAAAATATTTGTGACATTATTGTGAAATCTTTGAAGTTTTTTGAAATCTTTAAAATATTCGTTAAATATTTGAAAATCTTCGGCCTTTTAAAATTATTGTAATAGTTGTAAAATGTTTAAAATATTTAGGCATTTTTTAAAAATATTTATGAAATCTTTAAAATCTTCTGCCTTTTGAAAATTTTAAAATCGTGGTGAAATGCTTAAAATCTTTGTGTAATCTTCTGTGATCTTTGTGAAATCTTTTGAATCTATATGTAATATTTGAAGCCGTTTTCAGTATACTGAAATCTTTTCCCATTTAAAATGTCCGTGAAATCTTTACGAAATCTTATACTTTTTTTATCTTTGAAATATTTTAAATCCTTGAAATTCTTATTAAACTATTGTGAAAGTTTTGTAAATTTTTGAAATCTTTGTGAAATATTGTTTATTTTGAATTTTCTGAAATCGTTGTAAAATTTTTGAAATGTTGTGAAATGTTTGAAATCTATGTAAAATATTTTAAAATCTTTTACCTCTTAAAATCCTTAAAATCTTGTACATCTATGTGAAATCGTTGAAATATTTTTGAAGTATTGATATCTTTTCAGTATTGAAATCTTCGTGAAATATTTAAAATCTTTGAAACCTTTGAAATCCTTGTGAAATTTTGGTAATATATATTAATGTAATCTTTTGAAATATTTTGAAATATTTGTGAAACCTCTTGAAATCATTTAACATCTTTGATGTATTTTAAGTCGAGTTCTCATCCCCTAGTAAATAGACATTATGATGGTTGCCTCAATTTATCACTAGATGTAAGCTTGGCTTTCTAAACACTCAAGTTGTATATAGTTTTTTAGGGTTTCATTACGGACTCCTGTTGAAGTCATTGTACACTTGAAGTCCCATTTAATAACAGTTTCTAGAGTTTCCTCGCAAGGTATAATTCTAATTCTAATTCTAATCATTCTAGAAGGTCAGACTGTAACTCTAGAAGGTAAGACGGAACTCTAGAAGGTCAGGCGATAACTCTAGAAGGTCAGACGGTAACTTTCAAAGGTCAGACGGTAACTCTTGAAGGTCAGACCTTAATTCTCGAAAGTCAGGTGTAACTCTAGAAGGTTAGTCTGTGACTCTAGAAGGTCAGACTTATTTGAATTTGAAAAAAATTGTCCTAAGAAAGAGAAGAAAACCCTTTTTTTTGGACAAAAAATAAAAAAGTTATAAGAAAAAAAACTTTGGGTTGTGTCCGTTTGCTCGTCGTATTTGGGCTTTATATTCTTGGAAATTACAATTTGGATCTTAAAGTTTGAAAAATTCTTTTTGGGTCTTGTATTTTTAGGGCTAACGATTTTAGGCCCTACAAACCTAACGTAATTTTGAATAATATATTTTCTTGAATTTTCTGATTCTAGGTGGATGCCCCGCTCCGCTATGAGGCCAGCCGAGGGCGACACATCGGACTGCATCCTCGTGGTTGGCATATCGCGGCCAAAAATGGCCGCAGCCTTCCTATCTGTTGTCCTGATATCTCTTTTCCTGACTTTTCACATTCTCTATGATAGTGCAGTCTACAGTCTTCATGCCGCCTCCGTGATGGAAAGCAGAACGGTAGAGCTGGTATCCCGTGCCCGAGCTAATCCCCCTCTTCTTTTCTCCAACAAAATACATTTCCCACGCACCAATAGACACCTTCCTCAAGCCATTATCATCGGTGTAAGAAAATGCGGAACCAGGGCCCTCCTTGAGATGCTCTTCCTTCATCCCCAGGTCCAGAAGGCAGCTGGCGAAGTTCATTTTTTCGATCGTGACGACAACTACAGTAAAGGTCTTGAATGGTATCGAAGAAAGATGCCATATTCCTTCAAGGGACAGGTCACTATCGAAAAAAGTCCTAGTTACTTCGTCACATCGGAAGTAAGTTGATTGTCCTTTAAATCTAAAAACTACCTCTACATTCCACTCCTTTTCCTCCCCTCCCATACTTATTCCCCCCAACACCTTTACACTCTAGAACTTCTCCTCCATTTCCATACTCACTCTTCTCTACCCCTCTACAATACACTACTTCCCCTCCCCTCCCATATTGACCCTCCTCTACCCCCTACACTTCACTACTGCTCCCTTCACTTCACCCTTGGCCCTCTTTCCACAACTTTTTCCTCTTATACTTCTTCCTTTCCTTTGCTCCTTCGCCAACGCTCCCCTTATCCTACTACTGTTCCTTAGCTATCACTTACTCTCCCCTACTCACCCACATTTCTAATCGTTTCTCCCACTTACCTTCATTTACATTTACTTTTCATACTTTCCCTCACTAATTTGTCCTACTTCCCCACCCCTTAGTACCCACGACTTCTTCTGCTTCTTCTGCATTTTCCACTCCTTCCGCTTACTTCCCCTATCCATATTTTCCCTTACGTACATATTCCCTCCCCCCTTATTTGCCTTACTTCCTCTTCCCTCATTTCCCCTACGTCCCCTCCCCTTACTTTTACTACTTTTTTTCTCTTCATTTCCCTTTACTTTCTCTACTCCCATCCCTATTATTTCCTCTCGCTGTCCCGACATTCCCGCTCTTCACTTCCCATACTTATCATACATCAGTTTCATTAGCTTCCCTCCCGTACTTTCTCCTATCTTCCTCTACTTTTTCTTCTCTCAATTTCACTACTTTCCTTTGAAATTGCAACAACAAAATATTTTGTTTTATTGGGCCACCGTAAAGTCAAGTATTCCTCTAATAATCTAAAAATCTCTTCTCAGATAATAATTTGTTTTTAAAGATACCATGCTAAGATGAGATTATTGGCACAAAAAATAAAAATCTAATACACATCCTGACACAGGGATTTGGAATCATCTTATTTTTTGAAGTGATTATAGCACGGTGTCAACTCACAAAACTGGGTAACTGTAACGCTTCCAGGGCAACGCTTCCTCTCCTCTATCTCTCCTTCGCTTCGCCCACTGACTGTCTCTTTCAATCCCTCTCCCACTCTATTTCTCATTCGCTTCTTCCATTTCGCTCCCTCCCACCTCACTCCTCTCTCTCGCTGGATCGCTCGCTCTCTTTCTGTCCATCCTTCACTCTGACACTCACACTGAGACTCTGACAGGATTAGTAGTGTATACCATATCAATTTATTACTTCTGCCGGATGTCCTACGTTGGCTCACGTGTTTTAAAAAAATTTTTTTAAGAGTATGTCATGAGGGCCTCACTGTACATTTGTACGTAGGAATTTGTGCACATGCGCAGTGTTATCAAGCTGCACCGCTGTTAACAGGTTTAATTGAAAATTAAAATTTTAATCACTATACAAAGCTGAAAAAAGGTGCTCCTCGAGTGAAAATACTTCACTTTCCATCTTTTCGAAACATAAAAATATTTTGTAGTCAACAGCTTTTCTATCCATTCAACAACTCAATAATTAGAAAGTAGATTCTCACCTTTTTAAAATTGAAAATTGAATTTTGCAGCACCGTCCCAAGTTCAAAAAATGCACCCATCGAGCGAAAAAAATCCCCATACATTTTTTTGAAACCTAGCTACATTTTTAGTCAACTTTTTTTTTTAAAGAATATTTGATTTTTCCTCACCTCCCAAAGTTGAGAAAACGTGCCCTTCGAACGAAAAAAATCTCCATCCATTTTATTGAAACTTATAATATTTTTTCATTACCACTTTTTTATTGATTCAGAAACTCAATAGCTAAAAAGTACATTTTTGCTTTGTTTGGTGTTTAAATTGGATTTTTTGTCACCGACCAGAGATGAAAAACGTGCGACTCGAGCGAGAAAAAAAATTTCTTTCTGTATTTTCTCGGAACCTAATCATTTTTTTTAATGCAAGGTACAATTCAGTACAAAAGTTGATTTATTTTACAATCATTAAAAATATTTATAAATTCTTGGGATATAAAAATACTTTAAAATCTCATTTTGAATCGTATTTTGAGGAAATTTATTCATTTGGTTGGAATAAGGAAACTAGGAATTAATTCTCACAGATTTTCTTAATCTTTACAAATATTTTTAATCATAGTTTAGTTAGTTTTATTTTGTGCGATTATTATTTGTTAATGATATTTTTCTCCCCTTCTAAAACCTCTGCATTAAACATTTTAGAAAATAAGATTTTCAAAAACAAATTAATTTTTTTAATAAGTAAGAAAATAGAAAACTAAAAAATCAAGGAATGTATTTGTGATGGACATGAATTTCGCATGTTGTTAAAGATTGCGTGATAGTTAATAGATTAATATAAAATGGCTTATATACATATAAAAAAGTTAATATAAAATAAAAATTAATTTTTCATTACACTTTTTCGATTTTTCAGAACTTGCACAAACATGACTTTGTTACAAAATCATTGAAAAACTAATGGAGCAAAACTAAAAACTGATTTTTTTATATAAATAATTTATTTTTCAATTATTCAACCAATTTGTTTTAAAATGCGATATGCAAGAAAATAATAGCGCGATTGGATTCTACTGAAAATATGACATAAAATCTATGTGTTTCACTATTTTTGTATGAAAAATGGTGCTATTATTTTCCCGTATTTAGCATGTTTAAACAAATTATGGAACTAAACATTGTATAATAATTAAATAAAATAGTATTTGTAATGATCGATTTATTTTGATAGGCTGATGCGGAATATGGCCATGGAACTACTTGCAAATGTCAATTTCAAAAGTTGAAAAATAATTTTCTTCGTTATTATTTTGCTACGATTATACTATTATTATTATAATATAATTAGTATAATAATAAATAAACTGAATATCAATTTATGTAAATATTATACAAAAGTATTATTTGTACGATTTTACCATAATGGAAGAAAATTCAAAAAATGGATCTCAGAATTAATTTAATAGATTATTATGCATTATGGACTCTTTTTTGCTAAATAATAATTTTTTTTATGATAAACTTTCTAAAAAAATTCTTTAAAAGATATAAAATTGAAAACAACTTTTTTTTAAATTTGAATACGCCAGTAACTTTATAAGGTGGAACACAATAATGTGCAAAAATAGCCGAAAATGGCCCATTGAACTATTTTCTTGAAAATTAGTTTCATTTTTTTAAGTTACTTTTTATTCTTATTTTTTTTTTAATTTTTGTTTAAACATTTATGTTCTTTATAGTTAAAATTTCAACTATTAAGGTGTAAGTTCTTGTTTTTGTTATTCGTTTTTTTTTTAGAAAGTTAATTAAAAAATGAATCAGCGAATTGGTTAAATAATCATCTTCAAGGTTCAAACTTTGATTATTTAGTTGAATGTTGAACTCTTTTGTTTAAACTTAATTGTCTTTAAAGTTTCATAATTTTTCTTATAAATTTATCTCTTTGATTGGAAATTCAACTATTTTGTTGACCATTCGTTTTTGTTTGGTTGAGAATTACTTTTTTTAATTCAAAATGTAACTATTTCATTTTTTATGAAGAATTGATGTTTTTTATTAAAAAATTCATCTCTCCCAATTAAAAATTCATGAATTTTGTTTAAAATTCATCTTTTTGATTGAAATTTCAACTACTCGAAAGTTGATCTGATTTTTTAAAAATACACTTTTTTAGTGAAAAATTCACATATTTTAACGAACATTCGTCGTCTTCTGGTACAAAATTAATATTCTTAACTGAAAATTAATTTCTTGTTGTTAAAAATGTAACTACTTCGTTGAAAATTGAACTACTTTATTGACAATTATCTTTCATCGTGAAAATTCATCTTTTGAACTTCAAGAGTTAACTATTTAAAAAAAGCGCTCTTTCAGCTTAAAAACTTAAATCTTTTGTTGAAAAATCGTCTTTTTGGTAGAAAATTAATCATTTTTGTAGCAAGATCCTTCATTTGATTGAGCATTTAACTATTGTTTAAAGTTCGTATTTTCTCGTTGAATTCATTGAATTCCAATTATGGTAGAAAAGTCATAATTCTTCTTTCAAAATTCATCTTTCTTCGTTGAAAATGAAATTTCTTGCTGAAAATTGAACTTTTCGGGTTAAATATTCACTGTTTCTCTAAAACATTCACATTTTTGGCCCAAAAATTTAACTATTTGGTGAAAACAGCTTCCTCGACGAGGAAGCCAAATATAAACATTTCGCTAAAAAATTTATTATTTGGTTTTTATTACAAGTTTTTAGTTCCAAAATATTTTTTTCTTAATTCATCCCTTTTTGCAGAAAACCATTTTCGGTGGTAAATCCAACTATTTTGTTGAAAATGGAATATGTTGCGACTAAAAATGTTAAGAATTTAATGCATGTTGGCAATTGCAATGACTATAGAAACGCGAAAAAACACAGAATGAACGTGAAGTCGATGATTAGTCAAGGAAAAATTACGTTCGTTAGGGTGGGGGGGGGGGGCAAAAAATTAATAACTTATTTTATCGGCGGCACCTTAGAGTTACTTGCATATTCATATTTTTTTTTAAATTTTGATCTCTCAACTCGACTTGTCCAAATCAAAATGTTCCATCTTGGATCAGCCAAATCAAAAGGTGCTAACTCGCGGAGGCCAAATTAAAGGTGTTACAGAGTTAAGAGCTCTGGTGTCACAATGCAGTTTTTATGGGATTTTGAAGCTTCTAGAGTCCAGCACAAGAGTTAGCACCTTATAATTTTGTCTCCACGAATTAGAACCTTTTCAATTGGTCTCACCGAGATGGAACTTTGTGATTTGCTCACTTCGAAGTGAGTCCGAGTCCTGCAAATAGTGCATCTGAAATTTTCTCCAGGTGCCTGAAAGAATTCGTGCGATGAACTCGAGTGTAAAGTTGCTGCTGATCGTACGTGAGCCAGTAACCAGAGCCATATCAGACTACACCCAACTGCGAACTCATGCGGCCACAGCTTCCACAACAACAAGTAATGGAACACCAGTTCCCTACCTCCAATCATCTCGCAGTTTTGAGGAGCTGGTTATAAGGCCGGATGGATCCATCAACGAATTCTACAGGCCGATAGCCATTTCTCTATACCACAACTACATGCATCGATGGCTTGAGGTCTTCTCTCGTGATCAGATTCTGGTAGTGAATGGTGATCGGCTCATAGAAGATCCGGTTCCCCAATTACGTAGGATCGAGAGCTTCCTAGGTCTCCAGCCAAAAATCGGTAGGCATAATTTTTACTTTAATCATACCAAGGGCTTCTACTGTCTTCGCAACGATACCGCAGAAAAATGCTTAAGGGAAAGCAAAGGTCGCCGACATCCCAGAGTCAGTCCTGTGGTAGTTACGAAACTCCGTAAGTTTTTCAATGAACACAACCAACGTTTTTACGAGCTGTTGGGCGAAGACCTCGGCTGGCCTGAGGAATAGATCTCACTTTAGCTTCCTAGCTTTAAGTTCTATAGTTAGCGATTCTGCACTGGGTACTTTGATGAAAGAAGAGCTTTGCTCAAGGGCTTACACGAAAAAAACTCTTGCTGATCGAGTATTTAGAGCAGCAATAACTAGAAAAGATACCAAAGATATTGACAATATCTTTCAAACAAAAGTATACGAATCACTACTAATTCAAGGATACTTTAGAATATTGTTTTGTCAACATCATAGATTCTATCAGTGATCAAAATTAGAAAACTGTTAGGTATTTGGGTAATCCTCTTACCACTTTTCACCTTTCGAGGTGAATCTGTTTTTTACACCTATCATCTTCTCAGAAGACAAGTAAAATTACAAAGCTTAAGCAATTTCACCTTACCAGATTTTTAAAATCCGGTAAGTACCTGGGTAACCTAATTACCACTTTCCACCTTTCGAAATTTATTTGTTATTGAAAAACAAAATTCTCAAAAAACGAATTGGAATGCAGCGATTCCAAAACAATACCCACCAGATTCGTAATCTCTTTTGAGTTTCAAGTGTCGGTATCAACTCTGCTGTAATTTCACTTCTTAAAATTAAAGCGAAATGCAATATTTTCTCTTAAGTTTCACACGGAAAAATAGCATAACTGATCGAACCTTTATTTCTAGAACTTTTGTTTAGAACTTTCTTTCTAGAGCCTTTATTTCCACAACAACAAGAAAAGAAACTGAAGATAATATCAATATCTTTCAAACAAAAGTATAAGAATCATTACTGAATGAAGGCTCTTTTAAATTATAGGTTTGTCAACATCACAAATTCGATCAGTGATCAAGATTAGAAATCTAATAGGTACTTGGGTAACCCAATTATCACTTTTCAACTTTCAAAAATAATCTGTTTTTTACAAAAATCTTTTCAAAAGAATACAAAGATTAATAAATTGCACCGAACTAGATTTTTCAAATCTGGTAGGCACCTGGCTGACCGAACTACCACTTTTCAACTTTCGAGATCAATCGATTTTTACAACAATCTTCTGAGAAGACTAACTTGAAAACAAAGTTTCAAAAAAATCAGCGAACCAGATTCTTAATCCCTTCATTTTCAAGTCTCTATATCAAATCTGCTATATTTTCAGTAATTAGAGTCAGTGGTCAAGATTAGAAATCTTTTTGGTATTTGGGTAACCCAATTACCAATTTCCACCATTCGAAATGAATCTGTTATTTACAAAAAATTTCTCAAAAAACTAGTTGGAATACAACGATTCATAAACAACACCTAACAAGATTCATAATCTCTTTTGAGTTTAATGTATCTTTATCAACTCTTCTGTAATAACTGATTAAGCCTTTATTTCTCAAATAAAGTTCTAGAACTTTAATTCTAGAACTTTAATTCTAAAAATTTAGTTCTAGAACTTTAATTCTAGAACTTCAGTTCTAGAACTTTAATTCTATAATATTATTTCTAGAGCCTTTATTTCCAGAACAACTAGAAAGGAAACCGAAGATATTGAAAATATCTTTTAAATAGTATACGAATTATTTCTGAATCAAGCATACCTCAGAATATAGTTATTTCAAAATTACGAATATCTGCTCAAAAGACTAATTGGAATACAAAGATTTCAAAATTTCATTTAACTAGATTCCTAATATCTTTAATTTCAAGTGTCTGTTTCAAATCCGCTGTATTTTCAGTTGGCAAAGCTTGTCTCTCCACTTGTTAAATGTAATGAAAAACCCAATATTTTATTTGAGGAAGTGGGATCATTCTTTCATTTCAAATGCCTTGAGTTAGCAGTTTTGCTCTTTTTCACCGATACAATCAGAAAGCAATCAAGAAATTCCCTATTGAGAGCTCATCAAAGTACTCATGCAGAACCAGCTGAAGATTGAAAGTCTGCGTGGATGAGTGTTTCGAGGAGAAAAAAAGAGAGATACCTTTAAAAGGCGTTTCTGTCTATTCAGCGTCTGGATCACGTTGATCCTTGACTAATTATGTACTACAGGTTGATAGTTAAATTGCAAAGATTTAATATTTTTCTAATCCACATTGGAAGTTGTTATACTCTATGGTTAAGGTATTATACATAATATTGAACATATCAATCATGATGGAAGATGCGTCTAAACAAATATTTAAAATATTACTAGTTAAAAATCAGTTCTTACAAAAAAGGAAGGAAGGAAAGTTTCTGCACCTTCACTGAAAAAGTGTTGAAATAGATGCAATTACTTTTTTATTTTGCAGCAACACACGTGAGAAAGACTGATATTAACTTAATTACAAAATATTTAAAATGTTTATCTAGTTTATCTAATTTCTGTGGCAAAAACTCTTTTTGTTGAGATAAACCTTCGTTATTACCTTTTATTTTATTTCTAGAAGATCTTTCTTTTGAATTGTTCTGCCTTCAAGTCATAATTATGGCACATTATTACTTTAGTGCCTGAGTAGGGAAACAATGCAGAAGTTTGGTAAATTTATTAAGTAATATAAATTTCATTCATCCTAGTTGTACAGCTTTGTAAACCAGTTTATGTGGAGAGTGCAGAAAGGTAAATGTGTTTCCTTGGAACATTATCGTGATAACGCTCTATTATTTCATTCATCGCCAGAGTTCCCTCGTTTCCGCCGAAGGCTGCAATTCTAGAACTATATATAATAACCACTATTACAGTGTTCAATGCAAAATTTAGCGGCTTCCAGTTTGAGTTTCACTATATCAGCAGTTAATTATCCCTTATTTTCGCACTAAAATTGTTTAGATTTAACAATTTTAAAACTAGTTCACAATTTTGTAATTATTTTAAAAAGGTGCAGATTCTTCTTTCAAGACGCATAGGGAAATAGTTTATCAGAAGAAAAATGTTTGAAGAAAGCAGAATTGTGATAATAAAAATTGATGATGAAAATTACATCTTAAAATTGGCGACACCCAGTGGGCACAAAGTTTGGCGACGTCTTTACGACATCGTTACGACAACTTCACAACATCCTATGTCTATGTCGTTAAGATATCTTTACGATATCGTAAATAAGACGTAGGATCTGACGATGTCTTTACGATATCGGAAAGACATCGAAACGACATGGACATAGGATATCGTAAATTTGTCGTAAAGATGTCGTAAGGATCTCGTGACTATGTCGTAAAGACGTCGCCAAATTTTTTGACCACTGGGCAATCTTCCGTCATGATCATACAAACTGGTTTGCTTCGAATGGGATTCGAAAGCTAATTTTGCTTATCTAGAACCAAATATCGTGCGATAGAATTTTTCTAGATCGTATACTTTACGCCGACGCATATGTATACAATTTGAAAGTATAAACGTAGATAGTAAATTTAAGTTAATTTAAAAGGTTCAGGTACAAGTCGCCAATTCATATCAAAAGAATTCAAACGTGAGAGATACTCTCACGTAACGAATACATATCAAGATTGTGATAATATTTATAATTAATGTGTTAAATTAATACAGCAGTTAAAACGAATATACTATTCTTGATGGAGCGTGACTATTCATAGAATTTATCCAAAAAGATTACAATGAAAGTACTTTATATCGTCATCGAGTTTATTTTAGAATAAGTATGTTGAACTTCAAAAGTCTTCAGTGGAGGAGTATTTGAAAAAACATACAGGGTGGACACGCTGGGGCTTCCATACATGGCGAGTTGAGTGCTACCAGAATTGCACAGCAGCAGGGGAGAAGCCATTATACAGGGGTATTTTCATATTTCGCGCCTTTAAAGTTGCATTCGGATCGGCCATTCGGGCAAGGCCGTGCATCTTCGAATCAAGTTCAAGATAGTTTCCATGGTTGCGTTCGAAACTTCAAGCGGTTATGTTTAGATTCACCTGTTTTCCCTAATCGCTGTCAGTAAATGTAGGCAATGTTAATTTAAAGCTTACGCATGTAATATTTCATTCACTTTATTTAAAAACTATCCCGTGTATTCATAACATACCTTTTTTATGCAGTAAAAAGAAGCGTTAAACACCATTCACTCTTCGCTCACTGGAAGCACAGAATATTATTACTATTTTATAGTATTTGTCACTTAGCAGCCATTCTATAATGTTATTGGCACAGAAAAAATGACGTTTACTTCTCAGTTCACATTTCTCACTTCATTATAAATAAAGAATTTTATTATTTGTAATTACTATATAACATAACCTATATTGTTTTGACACTTGTATTCGTTTGAAGTTTCGAACGCAACCGTGGAAACTATTGTAAACTTGATCCGAAGATGCACGGACTTGGCCGAATGGCCGATCCGAATGAAACTTTAAAGGCGCGAAATATGAAAATACCCCTGTATAATGGCTTCTCCTCTGCTGCTGTGCAATTCGGGTAGCATTCAACTCGCCATGTATGTAAGCCCCAGCGTGTCCACCCTGTATCTAAATTAATTTTTGTATTAAATACATACTTTATTATTTATTTTTCTAAAGTTAAGCAGATTTGAGTTATTTGTTCAAGATCTGAATGGACTCGAAAAGTTGAATTTGGAAATTATCCAAAAAGGAATTGTATTATTTTTTATTATTATCAAAATCTAGTGTTTTCCTTTCGTTCCAAACTACAATAATTGTAGTAAAAGATACTGAATTGAAAATGGAAGTACTTTTACATTGAAAAAATGTAATTAGACAGACAATATAATTAAAAATAAATTATGGCTTTTTTCATTTAACATACTTCTTTTTCACGATCGTATTTCAAAGTAGCGAATGCCTGTAAATTACGGACCTGTACTAAAATCATAAAATTGGATTTAAATACATGTTGGCAACTGAAATTAAATTCAGTCAAAGTGTGTTAATTTTAGGTTTAAATTATTTTTAAAAACTTTTCTTATCGCAATTACTTTCTCACTAAAAGAAAGGGATTTATCAAGATTTGTAATATAACTAAAACTTTGCTAGGAACATTTTTTGCAGCATATTTACCAATAAGATTTTTTTATACGAAAATTATCATTTATGTACTTAAAATGTAACTACCTGGTTGAAAATCAATTTTTCGAAATAAAAATTCAAATATTTCAGTAGAAAAGTTGACTATTTTGCTGAAAACCGATTTTTTATTTTTGAGAATTAGATTTTTATTAGAAAATGTAACTATTCTGTTTTTGTTTGAAAATGTATTTTTTACATGAAAATTCAACTATTTGGTTTAAATTTGATATTTTTTATTTATAAATTAAAATATTTTTTAAAAATGTATATAATTTGTGAAAAATTGTCTACTTATGTACAAAATTAATTTTTATGGTTGAAAATTCATCTTTTTGGTATAATATTCGACTATCTCAATCAAAGATTCATAATTTTGTTTGAAAATCTAACAGTCTATTCTGGTTGAAAATCTATATTTTCTATTTCATAATTCAACAGTTTAGATGAAATTTTATCTTTTTTAATTGAAAATTCAACTATTTCGTTGAAAATCTAAATATTTGGTTAAAAAGTCGATTTTTTTAAAGAAAATTATCTCTTTCTTTACTAATTAATCTTCTTGTTTAAAAATTCTTCTTTCGGTTAAAAATTAAACTATTCCAGGCAAATATTTATCAGTGTATTTGAAAATTCATCTTTTAGGTATGAAATAAAATTAATTCGTTAAACTCAACTATTTTGTTAAAAATTATTTGCTTTGATGAAGATTCATCGATTTGATTGAACATTTATCTGTGGATGTAAAGGTATCTACTTTGTTGAAAGTTAATGTTTTTGCCTAAAAGTTTAACTATTCCAGTAGAAAATTAAACTATTTTGATTTATATGCGGTTTTTTTGTTAAGAATCAGATTTTTAACAGAAAATATAACCATTCTATTTTTGGTTGAAAATGTATCTCTTTTTTAATAAAAATTTAACTATTTGACTGAAAACTGATATGTTTCATTCAGAAGTTAAACCGGTTGTTTGAAAATTTATGAACTTTGTACAAAATTCGCCTTTTTTGTAGAAAATTAATCTTTATGGTCGAAATTTAATCTTTTCAGTTGGAAAAAAAATCATTTGATTGAAAGTTAATCTCTTTTGTTAAAAATCAGCTTTTTTGACGAGTATTTAACTTTTTTGTTGAAAATTTGTTTATTCTTTTATTCAAAATTATTTTGTTTCTTCAAGCTAGAAATGTAATTATTATTCCAGTTGAATATTTCATACTCTTAAATAAAAGTTCATCACTTTCGTTAAATATTCATTTGTTGACTAAAAATTTAAGTATTTAATTTTTGGTTCAAAAATCTTCAAAAATCTTTCTGCTTTGAAATTCAGCTATTTCAGTTACAGATGTTCAATTTTAGGTGAAAACTCATCACTTTGTTTTAAAATATAACTATTTTTATTTAAAGTTAGTTATTTTTGTTGTTGTGAAAAGTAATTTTTTTTATCTGAAAATTTAACTTATTCCAATTGAATATCCCATAGTTTCAGTTAAAAATTCATCTGTTTGATTGAACTTTTTCAACTTAAAATTTAATTATTTAAGTTTTGTTTGACAATTTATCTTTTTTAGTACAAATTAATTTTCTGTTGTTGAAAATTCAATTATTTCAGTTGAAGATTCATTTTTTTAGTAGAAAAGTATTTTTTATGGTTAAAAATCCAATTATTATAGTTGAAGATTTATCATTATAGTTGAAAATTCATCAGTTATGTTGAAAATTGAACTATATTCTTGAAATTTCGTTATTACTTGTTGAAATTAAATTTTTTCTACTAAAAGTTCAAAAATTCCATTTTTGTTAAAAATTGATATTTTTGGTGAAAAATTGATGTTTTTTAGTGAAAAATCGATATTTTTTAGTGAAAAATTGAAATGTCTGTTTCAAAATTAATTTATTTACAAATTTTTTTTCTCTGTTTTGTCAATTGCATTGAAGGGTGCTTAGAATGAACGACATGAATTGAAATAAATTGTTGCCTTTAGCAGTTAGTATGAATATGTTACTTTTAGTTGACCGGGAAGATAAAAAAATTTGACTAGGAAAAAACGGGAATTAAAAATCTTTCGCGAAATCGTCACTTTGGAAAATGCGTAAAAAATAAATAACTTGAGGCGCTACATCATAATTCTTTGATAAAAGCCCAATGAATATTTCATAAGGTTCTAAGTGGAGTTTAGAAAGCTCTAAATGAACGTGTGACCTGCTTGAATTATAATGCACGCTACACGATCTTCCTTTTCTTAATTTTTTATACTGAGAATAATGAAGACCATATTTTTAAGCCGCTGAATACAAACAATGATGTGAGATTAAACAAAATTTAATTAATTAGTTTCTATCCTATCTGAAATAATAGGTGGAACTAAATTCTCAAAAATCTCGCACTCCCTGTTTTCCAATGAGAAATTTTAATTGTTAATATTTATTTCTAAAATCGAACATTTAAATGGTAAACGATTCAATAATAATAAAGGCAACAATTCTGTTCTTAACTTTTTTATCAAATGTTTCTAAAATAACAAAAAGATTCTATTTATAATATTAATATAAAAATTTGAATTAAATTTTGTATTTTAATTCCACATTTTATTGTCCTGCAAAAGAAATGAAAAAATTTAATTATGGAGAAAAAGTTAGAATATCTTAATTTATGATTAAGGTTTTATTTTAAAAGATGCATTCTAAGCTTTCAAGATTTCCAAATATATCTGAAAAGAATACTGAAGATTTCAAAATAATTTTTTTTCTTAATTTGTGCAGCATTTAGATATGTTAGTAAACATTTGAACTCTTTTAAAATATATTTTTAAATTTTACCATTTTTAAACAGTTTTAAAAATAATATGAAAATTTAAAATGTTTTCAACAAGTTTCAAAGAGAATGTATATTTTTTAAGATTTTAAAATACATGTTTTTAAACCTTTGTAAGGATATTAAAAGGTTTAAAGATAATAAAAAATTTTTCTTAATATTGCAGGGAAACATGTAATTAATTTTTTTATTGTAGAACTTAAATTTCCGTAATTATTTAAAAAATAATTTTGAAATAAACAGTTTTGAAAAGACACACAAATAATTATATATATAATTTAATTAAACTTCAAACAAAATATAGATTTGTGAATATTTTGAACCAAAATTTAAAAAATATATATTAGACTTTTGAACGATTTCCAGAGAATAAAAAATGTATTCAAATATTTCTTCATAAAATTTTCAATGATTTTTAATTTTACAAAATTAAATTAAAAGAATATCTAAAAAGATTAAAAAACATTCCAAACGATTTAAAAGATTTTCAAAAAAGAATCCAGAAGATTTTTTTGGCATTTTTTTAATTTTTCAGAATTGGAAACTTTCGAAATTTTCTAACATTTTTTTAAGGTAATATTCAATATAGTAAAAATTGTTGTTGTAAGACTCCAGGGAATATCTACAATAAATAATTAAAGTCAGTCTAAAAGATATTTAAAAATTATAAAGTTTCTAAGAAATAAAAAATATTTTAAAACTTTTCAAGATTTCTGAGTAATTATAAGATATTTTTTTATTTTTTCCACGCATCAAAAAGTCTTACATATCTTTTACATTGACAATTTTACTGAATCCTGTAAAATAATAATAAAATTTCTTTTAAAATTTCTAGATACTTTTCCGTCACATCTGAAATCTTCAGCAATATTTTTTAACGCTCTCTAGAAATTTAGGGAAATTACAAAGAAATTGAAAAAATGAATAGTGATTCGAAATTTGTATTTTGTATGAAAAATTATTCTTCTCTTTAAATTATGATTTTCCTAAAATTTTGTTTTTAATCTTGATTAACAAATCTGTTTTGATAGAAAATTCGTCTTTTTGAATTTTAAAATTCAACACTGTTAATAGAAATCTGATGTTTTTTGTATGAAAATTACAATTGTCTAGTAAAATTTTAAAATCTTTTCTGGATGACGATTCAACTATCATATTGAAACTTGGACTTTTTGGATGAACTCAATTGATTCTTGTTTAAAATTAAAATTTTTGTAGTGTCAATGTGAACTATTATATTTTTCGTTCGCAATTTATACATATATAATAAATTCAATAAAAAATTAATTAAGTTACTTGATGAAGAAAGTTTCCTAAACAGGATAACAATAACTTTTTGTTTTATTTACTTTTCATTAGTTGAGAATAAGATTTTTTTATTTCAGATTGTTCTTACTACTTTCAAAATTTCTGCAAACCATTTTTTAGAATTGAATTAATTTTTAGCTGTGACAGTTTAAATTAAAATAATATAAATTGAAAAAATAAAAAGGTAGTTGAAATTTAAAGCAATTAAAAGTTAATAAGTAAAAATTTAACCTAAAGTAATAATTTAAAATTAAACACTTTGAAATCAGAAACTTTAAGGATTCCGAATTTTGAAAGTAAAACAGACGCATTAAAATTAATCTGAATTTAAACAATTTAAATTTACCAATTTTATTAAAAAATAGAACAATTTTCTACTAGAAGAATAAAGAAAGTTTGAACACTTTTAAAATTCGAGAAATAAAAATTAAATAATTCCCAAAGTAAGGATTTTAAATAAAACATGTTTAATTTTTAAAACATAAAGCTTTCAGGCCAAGAAAATACAAAGTATTAATTCAAAAAGTACAATTATTTCAATTTTTAAAATCGTGAACATGTACAATATTAAATTTAGGTTTCTCTCAACACTTAAGAAATTCAAATTCGAAGATTTCCAAATTTAAAAAATCTATTCTGCGTGGTTTAATATTCTCTAATGTTCCATTTTCAAATTTATATAATTAGAAATCAAAATATCGTAATTCATAGCACGAGTGAAAAAATCCTAAAAAGAAAATTCCGATACTGCAATTTTCATTAAAAGAATAAAATACTCTCTTCCGGAGAGGGGAGTCACTATTTCTTTAGATTTTTCATTGTCTTGATTTTATTTTTAAAAAGTTAAAAATTTGACAATTACTGAGCTTCAGACTGCAGGTTAAAAAAGCTTTAGGGTTTTAAATCAAGAATTTCCAATATTGACAAATTTCGCATTTGACAACCAAAAAAATAGTCTTCTTCTTTTAACCTGGTTTCCGAATTTATTACAAAATAATCTAAATGAAATTTTTTTCATATTTTAAAAAAGGTACTGATTTTTATTTTACAAATTGTTTTGAAATGTACACAAAAGATTCTTTAGTGGTTTGAGAATAAAAGATAATCTTTATCGTTAAATATCCCCTTTGGAAAAATTAGACTTAGAAAAAGTAAGTTTTAATTTCACCTTCGGTAATTCAATTGCAAATTCGTGAATGTAATATTTTGCAACGCTAATATAGTCACATTTTCTATTTTAATGAGTCTTTCGGTATGTATTAATAGTACTAAAGTATTAATATATTTTTTAGTACGTAAAAAAGTTCTCTCTAGCTCGGCTGGGATTCGAACCCAGGTCTTCATATTGCCGGTCTGGTGCCAACTAAGCTAACCTACCATCTAACCTACGGAGAGGACGAGATTCATTTTTCACAAATTCTCATAAGAGAATATCAATGAAATTCAATTTTTGTAATACTTGTGAATGATTCCAACCTTATGATAGAATTTAATTTCGATTTAAGATTAGCAAAAAGAGAAAAATTCCGCCTATCACTGGTAAAAAAACTCTAAAATCAAGAATAAATCTTACTATAAGGTTGTAGTCACCTACGAATATTACAAAAATTATTAATTTTATCGAGATTCTTTTATAGGGGTACGTGAAAAATTAATCTCGTCCTGTCTGTATGTTAATTGGGGAGAGAACCTGACAGGCACTCTAAAGACCTGGGTTCGCATCCCAGCGAAGGTAGATCAAGAAAAGTAACATCGGGAATAATTATACCCAACACTACTGTTAAACAAACTCTAAGATTGGAATTAAAGCAAATGCTTACACTTTTGTAACTTTTTATGCTAAATGAATCGCAGTAAATTATCTGAAAGATTTAATTGTACAAAATCGACATGATAAGAACCTCGGAGACGAAGGTCGATCTTAAAACATTCACACTAAATAACAAGGAAGGTTCTAGAAGTTCCTCAGACTACATAGTTGCAATCAAAGTTCTTTGGATTCCGCTGGCAAGTTGCCATGTGATAATCGGCTTGCGAAAGATGCTTTTGCTCGTCGGTGTGAGTAGAATTTCCCTGTGTTCGTATAATCTTGTTCAATTGGTCGAAGCTAATACCCGCGGGAATTCGCGCGTATGGATGTAGAAGAAGTTCATTCACTTCTATTGCTTATTTCGTGGCGTTTTCTCGGCACAGCAGTTAAGAAAGTCTGCCTCGTTAATTAGCAAAACTGCTTCTTCCTCTCTTTTTCCCACTTTTTCGGGTTTCGTAGTCCGAGGTGAACCCTTATAATTTCGGGCGGGTATCCATCCGCCCGTCATACTTTGTTCTACGGAGGGGGAAATGAGGGGATGGGAAGTAGCGAAAGTAGGGGAAATTTCAGGAGGGAAGTAAAGGAAGCGAGGGAAAATGAGGGGATGAAATGTAGCAAAAGCGAGTGAAATGATTATTAGCGGTAGTGGGAGTGAGGGGAGTGCAATGAGGTATTGTAAGGGGAAGTGGGATGAAGGGGAATTTATGTGTAATTAGGGAAAGGAAAGTAGGATAAATGAGGGGAATGAGTTAATTTGAGTTAGCGGAAGTGGCGAGTAATTAAGTTGAAAATATAAGGGTAGGAGAGTGTTAGGTGGAAGTGTGAAGAGGGAGAAGTAGATGAGGAAAAACTTTATGAAGGCAGGGGAAGCGAAGGTTGAAGTGTTACGCGGGGCAGAAGAAGACGAGAGGGGAATGTAGGGGGTTCAAGGGAGAGCAAGTTGGGAGGCGTAGTAGGGAAAATGAAAATATGGGAAGTACCGAAAGTAGGGGAAATACGATAAGGATAGTAAAGGAAGCGAGGGGAAATCACAAAAGGACAAGTAGGAGAAGTGAGGGAAATGAGGAGTCATGGATAGTAGGAGCAAGGGGAGTGAAACTAGGGTATTTAAAAGAAAGTTGGTTGAAGAGGAAGTGGGGGGCAATTAAACCAGCAGAAAGAGAATAAATATGTGGGTGGGAACTAAGGATTGTGGGAGGGGGGGGAGGTTAGTTCGGTGGAAAATTAGGGTTAGTAGAGTGTTAGCTGGGAAAATGAGAAGAGGAGAAATTCAATGAGGAAGAAGTTTGGGAAGGGATTTTTTAAAATTTCTAACAAAGGGGAAGTGATGGAAAACGAGGAGTGAAGTAGTAAGGGAAGCATAGAAAAAGGGAGTGAGGGGAAGAAAGAGAAGTGGAGAAATAAGGGGTAGGGAAGTAGTAGAAGTGGGGGGAAGAGAAACTAAGAGGAATGTGGAGAAATTAGAGTAGGGGGTAGGATAAATATAGGAAAGAATGGGTTGAGGAAGTAGGGAAAAGGAAGTGTTATCTGTAGATTTATGGAGACAGGGAAGTAGAGGAGGAAAAAGTTGCGGTAGAGAGGGCAAGGATGGGAATATATGGAAAGTAGGGGGTAGGAGAAGTAGGGGGAGTAGAGGAGATAAAATAATGGAGGAGGAGATTTGACAGACCTAATTGTCGTCTTAAAAGACTACGAAACCATTTTGTGTGCGCACTGCGCGTACATTAACTAATTTTTTAAATTTGAAAATCTAAAAAAATGACAAGCAGAAAATCTTAAGGTTTGATTAATTTTACTCATTTGATTTTATTAACTATACTTTAAGATCCTTAATACCGCTTCATTTGTCATTCTTTTTCTTCACCAATATTTTTTTTAAGCGATTAAATAAGAAAGAAATTGTGATTAGAGGAGGACGAAATCGCTTTTACATGATTATAAATAATCTGATTCAGTGCCGGTTTAATCTTGTTCAAATCGATCGTGCTAATTAGTAAGGTTGTACGAGTTTCATTAAAGTGATTTTTATAGCCTTTTCACACTTTTCTAATCAAATTATCCAATTATCAAAATTATAGCCTGTCATTTTTCAACTTTAAATTATTTAATTTTAAACCCTATTATTTATAAATTATTCAAGTTCAATTACTTTTCATTCCATTCAAATTTTGTCCATTTTTACCGATTAAACCCAGCCCACAACTGTTTGATTTGCAACGTTTTTAACACAAAACATTAAGATTTTTTTTCCAGCGCTTTTAAATCGAGATTATTAACTATTGCTTCTAACTATTACAGTTTTGGCCTGGTGTCCATCCATCGTACTTTTTTAAAGTTGGAAAGTGAAGGAAAATGAGGAGTGTGGAATTAGTGGAAATGATGTGAGGCAAAGTGAGGGGAAATAATAGAAAATATTGTCAAGTAGAAGTGTTGTAAAGGGGATGTGAGGGGGATTAGGGGAAACAACAATAAGGGAAGTAGGAGATATTGGAGAAATAAGGGGAAGAGAAGAAGGTTGAGTGATCTCGAATTTATTTAATTGCTTTATTAACAATATTTAACGATTTGCAATACCGTTTAATTCCGCATTATTCTTCTTCATCAATAATTTGTATATAATGAGGGAAAATGAGGGATGAAGAATCAGGGGAAATGGGAAAAGTGGAAGTAGGAGAATTGGTGGAAGTAAGGGAAGGGAGAGTTGAGGAATTGAGTGAAATAGAAAAAGCAGAATTGAGGGGAAGTGGGGTGAAGATGATGTGAGAGAAATGAGAAGACGTGTATTAGGGGAAGTGAACGTAGGGGTACTCGGGGAATTGAAGGAAAATTTGGGATATGGAAGTAGAATTAGGAGAATATTAGTTGGAAAAGTGAGAAGAGGGGAAAACGTATAAGGAAGAAATTGGGGAAGAGTGTGGCAATAAAGGCTAGAGTGTAAGGAAGGGAGGTAATAAGGGATAGCGGAATTAGTGGAATGTAGGGGGTAGAGGAATAAAGGGGAGTAGGGAGAGAACTTAGTAGGGGGATGTGTGAATGACTTAATTAATGTCTTAAAAGCTGAAAACCTTCAATTTTTATTAAAGTTATTTAATTGATTTTATTAACTCTATTTGACGATCCCTAATACCGCTTAATTCTCAATTACTTATCTTTCTACATAATTTTTCTTTCTTAATAAGTAATTTAATGAGAAAAAAATTCTGATGAGAAAAGAGCAAAAACGAATGTATATGATTATTAATAATCTGCTTCAATATCTGGTTCTTAAACCCTTGTAGTTTTGGCCAAATGTCCATCCGTCTACATTTTTTCAAGGGATGGAAGTAAAAGCAATTCAGGGGTGGGGAAGTCGTGAAACGGGAAGTAGGAGAAGTGGTGGAAAGTATGGGAGAGGGAGTAGTGAAAGTGTAGTGAAGGGAAAAGCGTTATTTAGGGGGAGTGAGGGGAAGGTGTTTTAAGGGCAATGAGGAAAGGGGTAATAGGGGAAGTCATGGTAAAGGAACTAGGGGAAATGTGTAGTTTGGAAGTAGAGGAAAGGGAGTTTCATTTGGGGAAGTTAGAAGAGAGAGAAGTAGTTGAGAAAGAAGTTTTGGAAGGCAGTGGAAGTGATGGTTGATGTTTAGGGAAAGGGAGTAGGAGAGGATAAGAGAAGTAGATAAGTAAACCTTGATTCTTAATTAATTTATTAATTTATTTATTCATAAATAATTATTATTTCCAAATAAGTAATTAAATGAGAAAGAAATTGTGATAAGAAAAGTGCGAAAACGGTTTGACATGATTATAAATAATCTGATTCAGTGCAGCGTAAATCTGGTCCGAATCGATAGTGCTAATTAGTAGGATTGTACGAGTTTCATTAAAGTGATTGTTATCGCTTTTTTCACGTCGGAGAGCAATGCCATAAGCTACTGATCATTGTCGACTGTAAATGAGAAATGGGTCGTCGCGTGTACAGGAAAAGATGAATGACCTTCAGTCAAGGGCAATTATTAATTATTGCTTGTTATATAATGTACACGCGTTTTTTTAAATACCAGAAAAAAACTACATGAATTACAAATGTCACGATTCTAAATCGATTCAATAAATATTGTCATATCTTTAATTTCCATTTTTAATACATTCAATTCAAAATGTGTTCCTTAAATAAAAGAACAATTTTTTCATATTGAGACATATTTGACTGCTCATTTAAAATGAACGATTGTAAATCAAATATTAAAACCAAATCAATTTGAAACCTAATTGTTTGAATTAGAAAGTTTAATCTTTGACATTTTAGATTGTTAAATTTAGACTTTGAATGATCAGATTTTTTTGTTCCATTAAAATTTTTTTTAATTTGTTAATGAAAGTTTTGAATTTATATAGTTACACAACAATTGAGAGAATCATAATTTGTAACGCTTGAAAATAATTTAACTTCTAATTCAGAGAGCGTGAAGTTAAAACCAAATTTATTGTTCAATTTTTATTGTTTCTAACCTAAAATTGTCTAAAATAATATAATTATGAACATGTATAAAATCGATTCATTGTTCAATTTAGAGCATTGAAAATTAAACTTGGATTTCTATTTTTCAACCAAAATTCTTTGAGCTATTCAGTTTATAAAAGTTAAAAATAAAAAATGTTTCAGTTGTTGAATTCTATACGAAATAACTCCATTCCCAAACATAAATGAAATTTGTTAACTGAGAAAGATCAATTTTCAACAAAAAATAGTTAAAGGAAAGGATAAAAGAAAAACAGTTTTTTTTATTGCCTTAATTAAATTTGGTTTATTAGTTTATCTTTTTATTAAAATAATTTTTGAAGAAATTTTTGAATTCATTATTAATTTAATTAATGTTGTTTCAACTAAAAGAAATTTTGTTTTTAAATCAAAACATGGTTGAATTAAAAAAAAACTATTTTTTCTAAAATAGCTACATCAAAAAACAAACTGAATTAAGTTTCAACCAAACAGTTGCCTTTTTAACCGAAAAAGATTAAAATTAAAAAAAGAGCTCGAAAATATGAATCTTTAAAAAAAAAGATCATTTTCAACCAAAGCGTTAAATTTTTTATTAAATTAGTTTAATTTTCAACACATTTCATGAGTTTTCAACTAATAAGAGTGACATAAATAACAATCGGACAATTATTAACTTAAAACAAATAAAAATATTTTAACTTATAATTTAAAAAATATGTTAAATTAATTAAAGAATGTTTCAGTGGTTCAATTGTTTATTTTCCAGCTAAAAATTGCCTAAAATGATGCAAATTTGAAGATTAAAAATGTATTGGTTCTTTCTTCAATTTAGAGTGTTAAAAAGTATGGCGAAGATTTTTATTTTTTACCAAATAATTAAACCGTTCAATTTATGAAAGATGATATTTTGAAATTGTTCAATAGATAAGTGTTAAAAGCTTCTATTTTATATGTTTTTTTTTGTTATTACAAATAGAAAAATTTCCAGATTTAAGAGTTCGAATTTTTTTAATGTGAATGCCCGTAAACAATTTTTCCAAACCGGGAAAAAATTGGCAAATTATCGAGAATTTTTTCCTCTGTTAAACAGGCTACTCTGAATTATAAACAAATACGAAAGTGCAAAAAAACAATATGACCAAAAAATCCATAATTTAGTTACATAAATTATATCACAGACGTATAATTATTTTATTAAAATTGAATTGCCTGTTGAATAATATGCTTACTTCTCTTTATAGTAGTATAATCAAATTAGAATTACATTAATATAGAAAAATATTATATACATATCAAAGTTTGTCATAGTACGGAAAATAATGTTTAATAAATAATTTAGAAACTTTACAAAAATCTCATTACATGAAAGAGCAAACCACTTTAACTACTTCTATTTCTTCATTTTTAATTTTTTTTCTTAAAAATTGAATTTAATATTTAGTGCTTAATATTAAATATTTAAATCTACTAAGAGATTGAAAATTGTTTAAATTCGCATCCAGCTCGTGCCTTTATTGTATTGGAAAATTTAATCAATGTTTGCTTTTTTTCGTTATTCATAAGCTACATAAACTTTCCAGTGGGCCCATATATCGCGTGAAACATTTTTGCATAAATTTTATAGTGTTCTAATGCGCATATTAATTACAAAAGCAAAAAAAGCTTTCGATTCCTGAATCCAAAAGCAACCAATTATGAACAGGGAAAATGAAAATTGAATGAAAAAAATGAGATCGAAGTATGTGTGAATGGGAGAAATTTTTCTATTGTTTATAACATTGTGGTTGAACCAGTCGGACAACATATCATAGGTTTAAGTGCCCAACTTCGAAAATCGAATTTGATTCTACTGATCTACTGGATAAAGGAGTCACCTGACAAATTATTTTTTTTTAATATTTTTCGATTTGAGGGCGATTTTCAACTAAATAGTTGAATCCTCGCCCAAAGAAGATTAATTTTCTGCGAAAAAAAATAATTTTCTGCCAACAAAGACGAATTTTTTAGAAAATATTAACAGTTTGAACCACAAAGATGAATTTGGAAACAAACTTACGAATCTTAATCTATAAATGTTATTTTATAACAAAGTAATTAAACTTTTAACCAACTAGTTGAATTTTCAAATAAAAAATATAAATTATCAAGGAAAAATTCAATGTTATTGATATTTCAACTAAAAATTATTTTTATTGTAAATGAAAATGAGTTGAATTTATTTAAGAACATTAATTTTGAACCCAGCAGATGTATTTTTGTTCAATAATTATGAATTTTCTACCAAAATAAATTAATTTTAGTATTATAGCTATATTATTCCATGCTTAGTTACCCACATCGGATAATATCCGTTGATCGGTAATACAGATTCCTTGCAGATTCATAAAACAGTTACCCTCAGTCAGTAATTCAAATTGATGTCATAGGTCGATCGATCAATGGGTTATTGTATATAGGCCACTCGCCATATCCCCTTAGCTAGACTACTCATTTTCAAGCAAAAAAGGAAAATTTTCAACAAAATAGTTGAATTTTTGACCAGAAAAGACTTTGCAGTCAAAAAGACTTTGCAGACAAGAAAGAAAAAAAATTCCAACCAAAGTATAATTTCAGTAGGAAAATAATTTTTAATTCCAAATACAAATTTGGAATAACTATTTATTCATTCAATTTATTTGTTTGTTTTTTAAGTTATATAAAAAAATGTTCCTATGATTCTCGAGAAAATACAAAAGAATTTTTGAAGAATTCAGATATGTAGAAAAAGTTTTTAGAACATTAAAAAAAAATTCTTGTATTTTACACGATTTTACCAAGTTTTGGGAAAACTTTGAGTCAATTTAAAAGATATTGAAGACTTTTAAAGCTTCCAGGTTTTTTTCGACATTTTTAGAAATCTTTTTAAATTTTTTCAAATTTTTTTGAAAATTCTAACTTTTTGAATAAAAAGCGCCTTAAAATGTTCCAGAAATTGTTGACCTTAAATCTTTTTTAAATTCTTAAAAAGCTTGTTTCTTCGAATTCTTCCAAAATCTACATTTTGTTTACAAAAACTTTAATCTTCTTAAAAATTAAATTATTTTTTAATCTTTTTGTATCATGAAAAATTAAAAGGTTGCTTTTTTATCTGCCAGAATATTTTTTAACTATTTTGTAAATTTTTGGTAAGTTTTTTAAATCCTTTTAAATATTCTCTCAAAAGTAATTTTTTTTAAATCCTTTTACATTTTCCCAGGAAGAAACTTTTTTATTAACTCATAGCATTTAAAAATCCTTAAAAAGCTTAATTTTTTCTTTTCAAAATCTTCAAAAATATAAATTTTATTTTGAATTCTGTTTAATCTCTTCAAATTCTGAATTACTTTTGAAATTTATTTAAATTTTCCAAATATTTTATTGTGAACAATTCTTATGTTTCTTAATATTTTTTAAATATTTAAAAATATTTTAAATATAAAAAATTGCTTTAAAATCTTCCATTTTTTTCAAAATTGTTAAAACTCTTCTTTTTAAGTAACGGTGTTGACTGATCTTTATAATTAATTATAATTGATGTTTATTTTTCTCCCTAAATGAATGAGTGTCAGGAAAATGTTAATACAATAATTAATTTCCAATATTCACGAAGTATTTACAATTAAAATTGTCTTTTTTAAGAATAATGTTCATAAACGTTCAAAAATACATTTTATTATGAAATAAAATTACTTATTTGTAATTTTCGATTTTTAGATTAAAATTCAGAATTTAATATGGTCAAGGAATTCCGCATAGAATTCTTTAGTCGTTGGTAAAACATGTGGTCAAAACAAAAAAAGCAGAATTGTTGTCTTTATTATTGAAGAATCATTAACAATTTAAATTTTCGCTTTTAAAAATAAATTTTCTGCATTAAAATTCCTTATATGGAATTTTCTAATAACAAGAATCTAGAAAATTAAAAAATCCAAGTTACATGTACAGCGATCCTAGCGTCTTTCAAGTCCTAGTTAGATCAGGCGGTAGCGTTCCGAGTTTGTAACCGAAAATTCCGGGCTCTCTTCCTACCGCCAATTTTTTTATTGCATTTTTTTAACAATCAAATGATTTAAAAGTGAATTCCACCTTTTAGACAAAGAAAATGAAACTTGGCAATATAATTTGTTTTTTTAATTTGACGAAAAGGAGGAAAACACTCAAATTTATTACTCAACCTGTAGCTTCCGGAAAGCGAGAAAACAAAGTAGTCGCCAGGAACCTAGTTTCCATCTGATGAAAATACTAAAGAGATTCGCGAATTAGATAAAATCTAGAATATTGCTTTGTCAGACATTGTAGTCTGCTATCAAGAAGTGCCATCATTGCAAAGTAGATGCTTTGAGTTCAAAGGATCGTACCTTGTGGTGTTGTTATAGTAATGATAAGAAAGCAATAATAATAATAATAAAAATAATAATAAAAATAATAATAAAAACAATGAAAGCGTCTAGAATACCTGAAAGGATGAAAGCTCTTTTTTCCTCTAGATTGGCCACTCGCCACAAATATAAAGCTTTGACGAAACAAGTTTGGATATCAAGTCCTTTGAGAGATTCAATACTCAATGTATCTCAAGATCTTATCCTTATCCTTTTGACTCTAGGATCTTTCCAGAAAAAAATTATTTTAAAGTGTCAACACACTTCTTTTACAGTAAAATAGTTTCATCAGAACACAATTATTATTTTTTTAAAGAAGAAGAGAGAGAAAACGGCTTTATAAAATCCACGCCCGTTACAGCACCGTGATGCGACCGCTTTTCAACTCCTGGTTAGATCAGGCGGTAGCGCTCCGGATTTGTAACCGAAAAGTTCGGGCTCGTTTCCTGCTGTCGAAATTTTTTGCATATTTTTTATTTCCATTCATTACTTTGCAATCGACTATTAAATTAATTTTATTGATTAATTTCCAAATATGAATATAATAAAGAAAATTATCTTTTATTTATTTTCAATTGTTATATCATTTCATTTTACTATTTCTTTATATTTAGATATTTATTTTAATCTTATTATAATATTTTCATATATTTTATTTTTATTTAGCATTAAAATAATAATATCCGAAATATAAATGTTCAATTGAGTGAAGAAAAATGAGAATTAGAAAAAATTGTAGTAAAAATGTTAAAGGTTAAAGGAACAAATTGTTTAAATAAGAAAAAAGACTAAAAATTAATAGACTGACTTGCTTGGATAAGATTCATAGGCAATTGAAAAAATACATAATTAAAGAAAAATTTGAAAGAATGCCGCCAGCAGGAATCGAGCACGGGCTGCCCGGTTTTCGATCCCGCGTCGCGGTCCATTTACCATACGTACATATTTTTAAAGTCGCTTTTCTCGAGAATGGCTTTACTATTTGGAAAATTTGTGTTTTTTAACGTCAGAATAAAAAAACATTTGAAAAAAGTTGAGATAGAGTTCAATTGCGGTCCTCTTTTTAATTTTTAATAATAAACCATTTTTCGACGATTCTCTCCTTAATTTTTAATTTGGAAAATTTTTATCTAAAATTAAACAATTTGTTATTCAAAGTGTTGTAAATTTAAGGGATTTTAAATAGAACAAAAAAGAAAATGAATAATTCAAAATTGAAAAATATTTGATTGGAAAATTTAATTAATGAATAGTGATTGCAAATGAAGTGTTAAAAATTATACGATTTAAAATTGAAAAAGTTGAAAAGGATTTTGAAAGTTTTCAATATAATAAGAAGCTTTTCTCAAGATTTCTGAGAAAATTTGGAATGACATTATTGTGGTAAATTAATTTTTTGAGAAAATTTTGAACATTATTAACAAATCTTTTCTAAATAACAGCGTTTAAAATTAAATAATTTCAATTTTTAGACTAAATTTCGAAAACTGTACAAAATAATTAGAAAAAAGTGAAAAAAGTGATAAAAATCACTTTAATGAAATTTTTACAACGCTACTTTCTGAAAATTTCAACAAAAAACTTTTAAAGCTTTTTAAAGATTTTGAAATGTTTTAAGATATTAAAAATCTTTAATAATAATAATAATAATTAATAAAAATTAAACTACCCTGCTTGATATTTTTGCAATTGAATAATATTTTTAATGTTCAAAGGTTTCAATTTTAAAGTTCTGAATTTTCATGTTGAAAGCTTAATTTTCCATTTTTCTGTTTCATAAGTTTTGATATTATAATTAAAATTGAAATAGTTCAATTTTGAAAACTAAAATTGTAAAATTAGAGACTGTTAATTTTCAAGCGATTTGATTTTACTTAAAAGAATTTAATTTTGTAAAGATGTCATATAAAAAACTTTTAAAATCACAGTTCTTGGTGACTAAAAAAATATCAGTTTTAAATATAGTTCAGATTTATCTACTTTTCAAAGCTTTAATCTGAAATTTTTCCAATTCTACAGTTTCCCAATTTAAAATTAATTTTTATTCTGAAGTTTTTTTTATAATCATTTTTTTAAAGCTTTATAATTGAAAGTTGTGCCATGTTTAATGGAGAAATGAATTTTAATGTTAAATTATAATTTTGTTTATTCAATAATAATTTAAAATCCGAGAATTTCAGAAGCTTTGACTTTGAAAGATTCAAATTATTTTTTAATTTCAAATTGTCTAATTTCAATTGCTTCGAATTAAAAATTGTACATTCTTCATTTATGAATTTGAAATTATTCTATCTTGAACGCTTTTCATTAGGAATGATCCTATTTTAATTACTTTGAATTTTAAATGATCCAGTTTTGAAAATGCTAATATTAAAATATTAAATTTGAACGTTTTGGAAATATCCTATTTGTGAAATTTTGATATGAAATCATTAAATTGCAAGATTCTTCAATTTTTTTAAATTCTTTAATTTTGAACTATTTAAATTAAAAATGACACAATTTCAACTTCTTCCTAATAAAGTGATCCAATTTTTCAAAATTCACACTGAAATTTTGAGAGCTTTCATACGGAAATAATACAAGTTCAATTTTTTTCATTAAATTCGAAATATTGTCCTTGTTCCAAAATTTTACATAATATAAAATTATGTGATTTCGAACATTTTAAATTCAAAATCTTTCAAAAAATGTTTTTAATAATGTATTCTTAAAATGTTTATATTTTTAATATCAGGGAAGAAAAATCCAGAAACGTTAACCTTTTAGATTTCTGTAATTTTTTGGAAAATTCTTCTTCTCAAGTACTTTGTATGACTTTCTTCAATATTCTGTAAAATTTTTGGATCGATCCTCTGAAATATCTTGAAAATTAATTTTTCGAAATGTTCTTAAATATTTTGAAATCTCATTTGAAAATTTAGAAGTTTGCCGAAATTAAGTGACCGCATTGTCGTCTGCTCTAAAATGGTCAAATAAAAATAATTTTTGGTGCTTTTTTCGAAAATTCAATTAAATTTACATACTGTTATATCGACATGTAGTTTCACCACCAAATTTAATTTATTTCAGTATAATCTACTGTATCGAACTATGACCTATTAGGTTCCACAAAACGGGCAAAGTTTATTTCGCCTTTGGCGAGGGGCTTTACTTGTCTGCGGCGAAAATTAATTAATCACTTTGAAAGCAAGAGCAACTTGATTTCCCAGTGGATCAGTACAAAAAGATCGATATTCCGCGAAAGGTGTGAAAAATGTAATATCAGATACTCTGCTCCCTTAAAATAATACCGTAAATTTAAAGACGCTTTTAGTGAAAAAGAAAAATTTGCATTCATTATGTGTGAAAAGTGTTTGGTTCTCTAGACCGCAATATTTTTAAGAGAAATTTTTTCTTTACAAAAAAGTTATCAAAAAATAATTTACAGGGAGCTGATTAGAGTCAATGTTCAGTTAGCTGCCGAACGAAGCTCAGCTCTCACATTCGGAGATCCCCGGTCAGCCCAGCGGCGAGTGCGCTTCCCCACGCCGAACACGCACTTCGCTACGGTTCTTCCTCTCTACCGCCGACGTTATCCTTCAGATGCACGTAGCAATGTGCGTGCCTGGAGTGGGGGAGCACGCATGCCGCTTGACTAACCTAAGATCTCCGCATCTGAGAGCCGAGCTGCATTCAACAGTTTCTACAGAGGCTTTGACCCCCTCTCTAATCATTTATCATTCATTATGATAATTTTACAAATACACATCGCACAATGCGAAAAATCCGGAGTACAAATACACGAAACTCATACGAATCGAGATTCCAGAAAGATATAGATTACAGAAAAGCCCCGAATTTCGCTCCCTTATTAGCCCCTGACGAAAAACAGGGGTGAGACTATCGGGATTTTCCCTTATCAGATTTGATCTCCATCCATCACTGAATTCGATTCTTTATCGTAGAAACCAAAATCGTTTAGCAGTGACGAGAAGGGTGCGAAATCCGGGTCCTGATTGCCAATAAGTTTTAGTCTTTTGAACGTATATATGTATTATCGACAATCCGCTTGATATTAGCATCGATTATAATTCAGCAAAGTATTTGATATTATAAATGAAAGTTAATACCGTAAAACGTGGCTAAGGTGGACAAAAAGCGGGTAAAGCGGGTCACACGAAATCTTGAATTTCGCCAATCGTATTGAATTTTCTAGTTAAAAAATGGGCGGAGACCCTGTAGGGTAAAATGGGACACACGAAATCTTCGAATTTCACGACCTGCTATTTCTTTCTTCGAACAAAAAGCGACTGTCCTTTTTACCCCACATGTCCAACTTAGCCTCATACACTGTAAAACTCGTCTGAGATCAGACTTAAAGTAATTTTAAGGCAATTTTAAGGTAATTTTAAGGTAAATTTAAGCAGCGCCAGATTGGAAACGATACATATCATAAATTGCCTCCATGGTGAAAGTAAAATAAAAAAGGGGAAAAGCTGATTGACGAAGTGGGATATATAAGGGGTGCCTCGCTATATCGGCAAGCTAACGATGAAACTTTCGCTAATTGGAAGTGTGCACTTATCGGCGAGTTAGAAAATAGTCCATCGCCTTTGGCTGCCCGTAACGAGGCGCCTTGAATTTCAAACTCTTTTTACCTCCATTTAACTTTTTCCTACCCACTTCACTCAAGAGACCAAAATAAAAAAGCGACGCTGCTCAAACGTCCAACTCATACGCTCCTGAGTAGAGGCGTTTAGATTTTTTGTTTTCCTTGAAAGAAATAAAACCTGAAGTTTGGATAAAAAATTGAGACGAGTATCTTAATTTAAAGTTAAATTTTCGTTCATGAGAAATAGTTCAGTAAGCGGTAAGTCGTCTTCGAGGTTTCGAATCCTCAGAAATGTGAATTTATAAATAATAGAAATTAAATCGTACAAATATATTTTTCTTTTATATTCAAGTCTGAAATTTTCAAGAAATGCTTGTGGAAATAATTAAACTGTTAAGAAAAATGTTTGAAATTTGTCGGTATATTTCTTATTGAAATAAGACTCATTATTCCGTTTCTTTTTCTCGTATCCGAAATCTAGCTTCAAGTTTGTGTTTTTTTAGAATCGAATTTTTTCCCTATAAGTCAGTAAAATTTATCTGGATTGAAGCAAAACTATATACAAAGGTATTTATTAAAAATGCAAAGAATTTGAAAGAGCCTGTAAATTTTCGAAGGATTTGAAATATTTTCGAATATTCTAAAAGATTACAAGGAATTTTTGATAGATTTTAACAAATTGAAGGGATACAAAGAATTTTAATGATTTAAGGGTATTTTAAATTTTTTAAGATAATGGCAAGAGCTTTCAGAAGTTTTAATAGATCATTTTTATTTTTAAAGTATTTTATTTTTAAAATATTTAAAAAAAAATATTGTTAAAGATTTAAAAATTTTTAAAGTATTATAAAAGATTCCTGAAATATTTAATAGATTTCAAAATTGAAGGAATTTCAAAGGATTTGAAAGACTTTAGGGTATTTTTTTAAATTCCAAGGAATTTGAAATAGATTTCAAAAATTTGATAGGTTCTATACAATACGAAATACTTTAGGGTATTTTTCAAAATTCTATAGAATTTTCAAGAGCTTTAAAAAGTTTTAATGTATATTTTCGGTTATTTCTCAAATATTACAAAGAATTTTTCAATTAGTTTCTATAATTTGAAGGGGCTTCAAAAGATTTTAGGATATTTTACAATCATCCGAGGAATTTTCAAGAGCTTTAGAAATTTAAAGGAATTTCAAAATATTTCAAAATAATTCAAATATTTCAAAGTTTTTTAATAATTATAAATAATAATAATAATAATAATAATAATTTTTTTTTTAATAATTTTAAATGATTTTGTAAGATTTCAAAGATTTTATAGTATTTTTATAAATTCCAAAAAATTTTCGAAGTTTTAAAAAGTTTTTAAGGCATTAAAAAGATTAAGTGTGCAAATTATTTAGGGTACTTAAAAACACTCCAAAGAATTTGGAATGGATTTAGATTTTAATAATGTGAAGGGATTCTGAAGGTATTAAGGATCTTAAAGATTTTTATGGCATTTAAAAAAATGTTAAGGAAATGTCGAGATGTTTAAAAAATTCAAGGAATTTCAAAAGCTTTCAAAAGATTTGAAATATTTTCTTGTATTTTGAAATATTGTAAGAAATTTTACATATACTTCGAAGAATTAAGAGCATTTACATAATTCTAATGATTCTAGGGTATTTTAAAAAAATAATTTAAAGAATTTTAGAGTATTTTTAAAGCATCCAAGGAAATTTTAAGAGATTAAAATTTTTTGAAGGAATTCATAAGGATAACAATTTTTAAACGATTCTCGGAGTTCAAATATATTTTACAGAATTTAAAATATCTTTGGGTGTTTTTGAAAATTCCAAAGAATTAAAAAATATTTTAAAATATTTTAAATATTCTAGGGTATTTTAACATATTCCAAAGCATTTTTAAAAGCTTAAAAAAGTCTCATGAGATTCAGAAATATATTTTGAGAGGTTTAAACAAATTTTTGAGTAGTCATAAATAATTTACAAGATTTTTCAGGATTTTAATGATTTTAAAAGATTTAAAAAAACTCTCAAGGCATTCTAATAAATTTTTGTAAAACACAATCTTAATAAAACTCAACTGGAATTCTTAGACATTCCATCATGATTTTTTAAATTCCTTTGCATTTTTCTAAACTCATTTAAAATTTAATGAATGTAATGAATTTTTTCGTATTTTTTCATTGTTTTTAATTCACTTTTTTTTTTTTAATGCGCTATGACTTTAATTGGTTTTAGATCTTATGAATTTATCCTCAATTCTTTTTAGAAATTTTGAAACGAACAAAATAAATGTTGGTCCCTAAATATTAATGTCCAGGAAATGTGAAAAATTAGTCAGGGAAAAATTAAGGTAAAGTCAGGGAATTTTAAAAATGAAATTTTGCAGCCACCTTAAAAATTAAATCTTCAATTTAGACAAATTTTACTTAAATTAATTAATGTGAAAATTTTAATATTTATTTCTCATAAATGAAAAAACGCAACTTGAAATAAAACCTATGCAAAGGAATTCATGTCAATTTGTAAACAATTTAAAATAAACTCAACTGAATTCAGTAAATCAAAAATTTTCAGAATGTAGCCTAGAAATCTTTTCAGATTAGGTAAAAATCAGTCATTTTTATTGCAATTATTACATTCAGTTTTGGGAACGAAGATTTTTCTTATTTTAGGAAAGGAAAAGTGTAAAAAGAAATTATTATCATTAAAATTTTTAAAATAATTATTATTGTCATTTGAAAAAAATAAGTGTAAGAATGAAAACCTAAAACCGTTCAGAATCAATATTGAAGAGAAAAAATTAATTTAACAATGCAAAAATCAAACAATATCTAATTATTAATAATATTCACAGTCTGAGGTGACTGAAAATACTCTTTTTCCCAAAATTGTAATTATTTTTTTTTAATTACAAAATTCTTAATTAGTGTCTAATTTTTGATACGCTTTCCTACAAAAAAGAAATAAATAATGTTCAGTAAAATTATTTTCTTTTTTTTCAGAAAAATAAAACATTTATATAACAATTACGTGATAATTGCCAATAACTTTTAAAGGCTGTTAAAATTATATATGATGCATTAAGGAAAGTATTAACAAAGAATAATTTACATTTTCTTTTACACTTATTTTTTTACCGCCGAAGTAAAATTTCCTAACCAAATCCAAATTTTTCACTCAAAATTTCCAAAATGAAAAGTTTTATCGTGAGCATGTTAGATTGGCGGGATTATTTATAAAGCTACTATGATAACATAGTTCAAAACGATTACATATCACTAGTCCTAACAAGATAAAATCTAAGGATAAGAAATAAGCTACCTATTAAAATTTATAATTTATTACGCATTTATCAATCGCATACCTGTACATTATACATGACATTTATTTATAAATCGGCATATATTGTATGTATATGTATATATTATATTATACATAAAAAAGAAGTAGAAGATAAGTTTTATTAAAAATTATATTATACACGAGAGAGAAAAAGAGGTGCGAAAAAAAGGACATATCGACAAAGATCCATACAGTATTTTAAAATATAGTTACTATATATTGTATTATAGCGTTTAGAGCATTACAAAATACGAACCGTCTAGTGTCTCGTTATAATTGTGTTACGTTTTCAAGTTTTATGTGTGCGACCTATTTCTTACACTAATGTCTAGATATGTGCGTTTTTTACAATACTCGCGAAATTTCCTTCGAAAAGCGAATCGAAGTCTAGTCCAAAGTAGTATAGCCGCAGGGCTACGAGATCACGGTTCTGTTCTAAGCTAAACGACACGATCCATTATCGTCTGTCGGTAACTTACCATTCGCTGGTTTACTCTCGTTTAGCTCGGAACAGAACCGTTCTCCGATGGCCCTGCAGCTATACTACTGTCCAATTTTCTTACTTTTGTAGTAACATAATATAGGAAACTTACTTTTGTCCTCATTCTAAAATGATAGACATTTTTCGAGGCTCTTTCCCTAATACGTTTCGATTCATAGAATTTACGATCCATTTGTTTAACTGCATATACGATACAGAGTTTCATCGCTGTTGTCTGTTATTCAAGTTTAGATGTAACTATCCATTAAGATTATTCTCAAAAACCAATTTTTGAAATTCGTATTTTATTTTTGCATATAAAGACATTTTATTTGGGGGTGATATTGGATTGTAAAAATTGGTTTTTAAGGAGCAAGCTATTATCCGTCGCTGCGGGTGTGTGGACTGATAAAAATCTCAGGCTTCAAAGGAAAAATTTAATATTCCCCTCTAAAGGATCAAGGGACTTTTCACATAGGACATTTCACATTGAATTTTTTTTCTAAATCCATCGACAGTTTAATTCGAAGCTTGGGATTTTGAATCAACCGTACTCTCCTAAACCTAATACATATCGTGTTATCTAAAGATCTTATCTTTTCGACTAAACTTGCAAGTAATAAATGTATTTCGTATAATCGTAAGAAGAAAAGATCTACATCTTTGGCACGCATACCAGATTTTTCTACCGCATTTTTTCGCAGATTTTGCTAAGTTTTTGACCAAAATAGACAAGACCTGAAGAAAGGAGAGTGAAAATGGACAGAATCTGGCGATTGAAAATATTAAATTATAACACTCGTAAATGAAAAATCGTACAATTAACAGATAAGAGTTTTGCAGAAGTAAAAAGTAGATTAAGCCTCTTTTCATTCGTTTTTTTAGATGATTTTTTGCAAAAACGTCCATGCGGTATGCCTGCCTTCACAGTGAATATGAATCCTGACGATCATCAATTGTCGCGATTATGATTAATGATTAATAATTAATTAATAATCCGTCGCTCGATTTGCATTTTAGCGAGAACTGACGTTAAGCAAATTTCATTTTTTAGGAACATCAAAGCACGTACGACTGATGTAAAATTAGCATTGATACATGCAAAGCGTGAGGTGTCCTAATTGCTCCTGAGTTGAGCAGTGTGCTGTGTTAAATTGCTACTGAAAAATGTTAATCGTCTTTGAAAGTTGAAACTTGAAATCGCGCTTATAAATTGGCCCGGAAAACAATAAAAAAAACTGCGCTAATCTTGTATAATTAAGGTCCCGCAGCGCCAGAAGGCTATGACCAGTTCTGTGATCCGGGCCCTCAATTTGCGAATATTCAGAGAAAACTCTGTATTACACGACGTCAGTGTAGTTGAAAAATCGACTTAATATTATTACGCTCTACCAATCACGTTGCGATGCACTCAGAACTTTTTATAATTTTTTTTTTATATATTTCTGATATCGTTATTGCAAGTAAAAAGTAATTGGTCATCGTTAGCCGAACAAAATGATGAAACGTTCTTTACAGTCGGAAAAATATATATAATATAAATTCGCTACAGTCTAATCAATTTAATCTTTAATGGAGGATCGATACGGGCAAGGGTGATACAAAACGAAAAATTTATTATACTTTATTATAATTTTAAATCGACATGAAAATTTTTTTCTGAGGTTAGGATAATTTCAAATTAAATGGAGTGCTGGAGAAGTTCTTTAAAAAAGGGAAACAACTTTAACAAGTGAACTATTTCAAACAAAAATTTCATAAGTTTAACATAGAAATCTTAAAAATTAAATAACCTGGAATTGTATATTTTTTAAATTTAAGGATTTGCAATCGTAAATTATAAAAGTTGTGAATCGTTGAATTGCAAATCTTTCAAATTTGTAATTAAAAATTATGCATGTTTTAAATTCTAAAATTAAAATTTGGATAATCTCAATGATTTGAATTTAATATTTCTTCAATTTGAAAGATTTAGTATTAAAAACTCTTGACTTTCGGTCTTCAAAATCATCATAATTTAAAAACTTTGATTATTATACATATTGAAAATAATTCTAAATCTTAAAAGTTAAAGAATTTTACGTTATATATCGTCAAATTGGAGAATTATAAACTGTAAATATTCAAAACTAAACTTTCAGAATAAAAGTTTCAAATTACTCATCTTTAAAATAATCAAATATAAAAAATTTAATTTCCGACAGATAATGATTCTCGAATTGGAAAACACTTGAAAAATGAAATTCTCAAATAATAGCATTTCTGAATAATAAAATTCCCGAATTAGAAAATTCCAAGATGAAAAAAATACTGAATTATAAAATTTCGGAATAATAAAATTCACAAATTGGAAAATTTTCCAAATATAAAATTCCCCAGTTGAAAAATTTCCGAATGAGAAAATTCCCGAAAAAATAAAGTACCGTATAATAAAATTATCAATTTATAAAATTCCTGAATAATAAGATTCCCGAATTGTAAAATTCCTGAATAATCAAATTCCCCAATTGGAAAATTTCCGAATGGGAAAATTCCCGAATAATAAAATTTCTTGATTAAATAATTTCCAAATAATAAAATTCCCGAACAATTCATATTATGACCGAATTGGCAAATTCCCGAATTATAAAACTCCCAAGTTTCTATAATATTACAGGAATTGAAAATTCCCAAAAATAAGATTACCGAATTATAATTATAAAACATCGAAACCAGACAATTCCCGATTTCTAACAATTAAAAAAATTATTTTTTAATCAATATCAGTTATTTATTAAAAATATAATGCATATTATAATTGAAAATAACAATAATGGTACAAAGATATTTCTGGATAAAAATTGTTTTTAATTATTGTTGTCTTAAATACAAACAATAATTTTATAAATTTCAAGTATTAAAAAGACTTGATAATCAGATTTTTAATTAATAAATAATATTTATAGAACAAAATTTCTAATTGCTTAAATTGGGACATCTCATAATTCGATAATTTTACAATTATGGAATTTTATTAAACGGTATTCTTATATTTCAGGAATTTTATCATACGCAAATTTTATAATTCAAAAATTTTTCAATTCGAAAATGTTAGTTTCAGAAATTTTACTTTTCATGATTTTTCAGTCGTTCCTTTTGAACACTGACAAAAAAATTATTTTATACTTTAAAAATTAAAAAATTTTATATTGTGACTGTTTCTAATTGTAGAACTTTAAATTTTTAACCTTTAAAATTAAAGAGTTTTTTATTTTGACAGTAAAAAATTAAAAACTTAGGCAATTTTGAGTATTTCAATTTAAAATGTCATCAGTTTGAAAGATTTAGAATTCAAAACTTTTGTCTTTGGATCTTCAAAATCATCAAAATCACCACAACTTAAGACTTTTTATTATTATACTACTTTAAAATGCAAGAGGTCTTAATCATTGTAAATCTTCAAAATGTAACTATTAAAACAAAAAAGATGTATCAAATAATATACCTTTAAAATTTAAATCTTAAAAATGGAATAATTTTTTATTCTGTATTTTTAGAGTTTAAGAATTTTTAATTGGAACTCTTCGAAATTCCAGAAATGTACATTCGCAATATTTTAAAATAATTTTTTTTTTGTTTTTAGAATTTACAATTAAAATTTTCTGTAATGTCGATGTTTTAAATTCAATTTTTTTAATTTTAAAGATTTATAATTCAGAACTAGACTCTTGATTTCAGAAATCATTAAAATTGAAGAATTTTTATTTATTTACAAATCTTTCAAGTTCAAGAGTTGTTAACTGTAGCCCTTTTAAATTGTGGAACTTTAAATTGTAAATCTTTTAAATCGAAGAGTTTTTAATTTTTAAAATTCACAAATAAAAATTATTCAAATTTTAAGTTTTACTATTATAAATTCTGTAATTTTGATATTATTTATTTGAAATTTCTTCAATTTGAAAGATTTAGAATTGAAAACTTCATTTTTAATTTTCAAATCATCAAGATTTCAAAATTTTCATTCATACACTTTTTTAATTGAACAATTTTAAATCATCAAAACTCAACTATTTATCATAAATATTTCTAATAACATACTTTTGAAATGTTAATCTTGAAAATTGAATAATTTTGTATTATATAATCTCAGATTTAAAGAATTTTCAATTGTGCAATTAAAAATGTATGTAATTTTGATGATTTACATTTTTTAAATTCAATTTGGAAGACTTAAAATTGAATACTTTCATTTTCATTTCAGAAGTCATAAAAATAAAAAATTTGTTCATTTATATGTCTAAGGTTAAAGAGTTTTTAATTGTAACTCTTTAAACTTGTAGAACTTTGAATTTTAAATTTTAAAAATGTAATAGTTTTTAATATTGTAAATTCACAATTAAAACAGAGGACAATTTTAAGTTTTACAAACAAAAACTATGTAATATTCATGATTTTTATTCGCAATATCTTCACGTTTAATGATTTTAAAGTAAAAAGTTGACTTTTGATATAAAAATCATCGAAATTTATGAATTTTTAAATTTTACGAATTTTAATTGTAAATCTTCAAAATTGACCCATTAAAAATGCAAAACTACAACATTTTTAATTTGTTCCAAAACGTTTTTAATTGTACAATCTAAAAACTATTTCAGTGTGAACTGCATCAATTCCAAGGCATCAAATTTATAGCGTTTTCAATTTAAAATTTTTGGAACAAAGTTTTTTATAGAAGATTGTATAATTGTTAACGGTTAAATTTACATTTTGCTAGTTTAACCGAAGCTGATTAATAAATATCAAATTTTTTAAGTTTCAGTATAAACTTATTCAATTTTTCTCATTCTGAAATAATAATAATTTGAAATGATTAAATCTTTAAATTTCACATTTTTGTGTATTGAAAACTTCAAAGTCCTTTGAAGAATTTAAAAAGATTAAATTTGAAATTCCTGCCAATTCAAACTTTTTAATTAAAAACTGTTGATTTTTCACATTTAATACAAAATAATTGTATTAAAAAAATTTAAATCGCTAAAGTTTAAAATATAATAATAATAAATAATATTAATGACATTAGTTCAAAGAAGAGATAAAAAGTGATTCGCTGGTAGGTTTTAAATAAGCATTCAAAAATGTTGAATGTAATTTTTTTAATTTTTAACGTTCCGAATTAAATAATTAGAAATTTAATGATCTTAAAATTAATATTCTTAAATTGACGCTAAAAAATGAAACTGTATTACAATTAGTCTTTCAAATTGAACAATTTAAAATTATTAAACTTGCAATTACTCTTTCCCATATCGACCCTGTTACACAATACAGAAGAATATTTCAAATCAGTTAACTCTTCCTTATTTTATTTATTATTATTTATTTATTTCTTTATCATCAGGTAACAGATTAGAGCCACTCTGAAGTTAGCTGCCGATTGCAGCTCGGCTCTCGCATGCGGAAAACTAACTTCACAGTAAATCTAATCCGCTCCCTACTTTTTTTATTTTATTTTATAACAATATATAAACTGTTTTTCTTCAAAAATCAATTGAAACATTTTTCTCAATGGTATATTTTAATAAAAAAGTTATAAATACTCTACCTGTATGCATCGCGACGTTAAAATTTTCAAAAATAAAAATGCGTACATATGTAGTGATACAGAAAAAATACACCAGAGTTAACGACGATATTACGACGATATGATTACGATTACATTATAGTTTTTAATCTTTTATACGTTTATATGCAGTTAAATGACTTACATAATCAATGTTGTGGCATTATCTGATTGTGATGCGAACCTTGTTAGAGAAATAGTACTTGAATTAATCCTGTAATTTCATCAGCTAATTAAATAAACCTTTGAAAATTCGCCCTGTGCACAGTCGACGCGTTGGTTGAAGCAATCAGTCGACATATTAACAATTAACGAATTATCCCCATTCACTGAATTACCCGTAGGAGAACCCGTGATCTGCACCTGATTTTTTAATCATTGATCTCCTACGTCGGTTTTGTCAAAAATTACAAAATTAAATTGAAGAAAAAAAAAATGCTTCTACCACGGTGCGACGGTGATACGAGTAATGTTTTATTGTTATTGAGAACTGTTCGATTGTCTTTAAAAAATTGTGTATGTTAGAAAAAAAATCGATCGTGTCCAAGGGAATTTTAATCTAGATGACTTATGGACGAGGCTTTCCTGTCGATAATAAAAAATGAAAGATCAGTTTCTTTATCTATTCATTATCCCTTAACCAGTTCCTTTTATCTTTAGCTTTTAGGTGTTTAATATTCAACGCTCCTCGTAACAGAATGCATAGGTAATATTTTCCTTAGATTTTAAATTGAACTATATTTAATTTGCTACAAAATAATTCGAATTTGTAACCAAAATATTTACTTTTCTATTATAAAAAATCAATTTTTTTCAATAGACGAATTTTCAACCGAATAGTTGAATTTTCAACTAACAAGATAAGTTTTCAACCGAAATCAGGACCAGTGAAAGCTTAGGTTTATAAAATGAATTTTCAAAAAGAAAAAATAGTTTTTAAATACATTAATTAAACCAAAAAAGATGAATTTTCAAGGAGATAGTTCAATCCTCCCCCAAAAGATTAATTTTTAACAAAATAATTAAATTTTGTCTAAAAAAATTGATTTTCTACCAAAAAAGAAAAATATTTAATTCAAAAGATGAATTTTAAACAAAACACATGAATTTCAAACCAAATAGTTTAATTTTCCATTAAAAAGATAAGTGTTCAAAGAAAAATTGGAATAGTTAAAGTTTAAGTTTGAACTATGAATTTTCAATAAGAAAAATTTTTTATTCAAATACTGTATTTGAAAAACCAAAAAATGTATTTTTTAAGAAAGTAGTTAAATTTTTAACCAAATACGTGCATCATTTAACAAAAAAAATTTCGGCAAGTATTTCAATCAAATAGTTCAATTAACTTAAAATTATTTCTTGAAAAAAAAAGATCCTACTCCATCTTCACTCCATTGGGAATCGAACCTTTTTCATTAATTATTTAAAATTATTATTTAAATAAATTATTAAAAATTTTCATAATTAGTAATTACTTAAAATTTTTTTAAATTTATCTGCTATATCATCAGAGATTGTACCTTACCGTAAGGTACAATCTCTGATGATGTAGCAGATAAATTAAAAAAAATTTTAAATAGTTGAATTTTCTAATAAAAAGAAAAGTTTTCTACCGAAAATAGGAATAGTTGAAGTGTAGGCTTAAAAAATGAATTTTCAAAATAATATAATTTTCAACCGCATTAATTCAACTAAAAAAGATAATAATAATTATTTACCCCAAGATGAATTTTTAATCATATAGTTTAATTTTGTACAAAAAAGATTAATTTTCTACCATGAAAGAAAAAAAATTCAATTCAAAACCCGAATTTTCAACAAAACACATAAATTTACAACCAATTAATTAAATTTTCTACTAAAAAGATAAGTCTTTAAACATAAATAGGAATAGTGTTAAAGTTTAGGTTTTGAAAAAATGAATTTTCAACAAGAAAAAAGTATTTTATTCAAATACTTTATTTTAACAAGAAAAAAATGAATTTTTAAGAAAATAGTTAAATTTCTAAACAAAGACGTAAATCATAGAAAAAAATCATTTTCGACAAGTATTTCAATCAAATAGATGAATTTTTCAATAAATAGATCAGTTTTCAACCGAAAAAAAGGAACAGTTAAAGTTTAGGCTTAAAAAATAAATGTTCAAAAAAATATATATATAATTTTCAACCACATTAATTCAACTAAAAAAGATGAATTTTCGACAGAAAAGATTAATTATTTACCCAAAAGATGAATTTTTAATCAAATAGTTTAATTTTGTACAAAAAAAATTAATTTTTTACCATAAAAGAAAAAATTCAATTCAAAAGTCGAATACATACAAAAAAATAATTTTCGACAAGTAGTTCAATGAAATAGTTGCATTTTCCAATAAAAAGATCAGTTTTCAACCGAAAATAGGAACAGTTGAAATTTAGGATTAAAAATGAATTTTCAAAAAAAAATAATAATAATAATAATAATTTTCAACCACATTAATTCAACCAAAAAAGATGAATTTTAAGCAGAGAAGATTAATCATTTACCCAAAAGACGAATTTTTAATCATATAGTTTAATTTTGTACAAAAAAGATTAATGTTCTACCATAAAAGAAAAGAAATCAATTGAAGAGAGGAATTTTCAAAAAAACACATAAATTTCCAACCAAATAATTAGATTTTCTACTAAACAGATAAGTCTAAACAGAAATAGGAATAGTGTTAAAGTTTAGGTTTGAAAAAATGAATTTTCAACAAGAAAAAGTATTTTATTTAAATACTTTATTTTAACAAGAAAAAATGCATTTTTAAGAAAATAGTTAAATTTTTAACCAAATACGTAAATCATAGAAAAAAATCATTTTTGACAAGTAGTTCAATCAAATAGTTTAATTTTCCAATAAAAAGATAAGTTTTCAACCGAAAATAGGAACAGCTGAAGTTTATGCTTTAAAAAATTCATTTTCAAAAAAAAAATAATAATTTTCAACCACATTAATTTAACCAAAAAAGATTAATTATTTACCCAAAAGATTAATTTTTAGTAAAATAGTTTAATTTTGTACAAAAACAAATTAATTTTCTACCATAAAAGAAAAAATCCAATTCAAAAGACTAATTTTCAACAAAACACATAATTTTCCAACGATATAGTTAAATTTTCTACTAAAAAGATAAGTCTTCACAGAAATAGGAATAGTGTTAAAGTTTAGGTTTGAAAAAATGAATTTTCAACAAGAAAAAAGTATTTTTAACCAAATTCGTAAATCATACAAAAAAAAATCATTTTCGACAAGTAGTTCAATCAAATAGTTTAATTTTCCAATAAAAAGATAAGTTTTCAACCGAAAATAGGAAGAGCTGAAGTTTATGCTTAAAAAAATGCATTTTCAAAAAAAAATAATAATTTTCAACCACATTAATTTGACCAAAAAAGATTAATTATTTACCCAAAAGATTAATTTTGTACAAAAACAAATTAATTTTCTACCATAAAAGAAAAAATTCAATTCAAAAGACTAATTTTCAACAAAACACATAAATTTCCAACGATATAGTTAAATTTTAACTAAAAAGAAAAGTCTTCACAGAAATAGGAATAGTGTTAAAGTTTAGGTTTGAAAAAATGAATTTTCAACAAGAAAAAAGTATTTTTAACCAAATTCGTAAATCATAGAAAAAAATCATTTTCGACAAGTGGTTCAATCAAATAGTTTAATTTTCCAATAAAAAGATCTTTGTTTCAGGCGTCGTTCACTCTACTGACACTCTTTTTATTAACTATTTTCCGCCATACATTCCTGTCCTGGCATACTTCTCTGGCTTCTTTTATGTCCATGCATTTTTTCATGCAGGCTCTCGTGTTTCTGTGACTTCTTATGTCTCTTCTAAGTAGGGTC
>NC_046664.1:75024699-75048104 GCF_010883055.1 Belonocnema kinseyi | reverse complement strand
ATTAAAAGTTCCAGTCCTTTCCGAGGCTATTTTGTAATTTGTATTATTCATTGTTTAGATTATACGCCCAACTAACACCTTTATGCAATAAGTTTATTTTCTCAGTGGAAATCATGTCAAAATTAAGTATCAAATCGTCATATGGTGGAGATTGTAGTTCTAACGTCAGTCCCACCAAAAACTTCATCATCTATTTGATTTTAACACAAAAAGATGAATTTTTAATAAAATAGTTAAATTTTTAACGAAATACGTGAATCTTAGAAAAAAAATAATTTTTCACAGGTAGTTCAATCAAGTAGTTAATTTCCAACCAAAAACACGATTTTTTCGTAAAGAAGTTGAATTTTCTGCACAAGAAAAATTAATTTCCTACCATAAAAGTTCGATTTTTCATTAAAAAGATGAATTTTCAATCAAATAGTTGAATTTTCCACTAAAAAGTTATGTTTTCAATCAAAAATAGGAAAAGTCATGAGAGCATGTTCCATTTTCAACCAAAAAGGTTCATCTTTAAAAAAATTAGTTTTTAACAAAGTAATTTAACCAAATATTTGAATTTTAACCGAACTCGACTTTTTTTTATAAGAGATGAATTTTTATCTAAGCAAAATTAATTTTACAACCGAACAGTTCAATTTACCACTTGAATTTACAATCAAGAAATATAAATTTTCAACATAAAAGTTCATTTCCAATGAAGCAATTGAATTTTCAACCAAATTTTTTAATTTTGTGCCAAAAAATATGATATTTAAATCTAAAAATATAAAGTTTCAACAAACATGTTTATTTTTAACCAAGTAGTTGAATTTTAAATTAAGTGAGTTGGATTTGCAACCCACAAGGATAAATTTTCAACAAAAAAGTTAATTTTTAACCATATTGTTGAACATCGCATTAAAAAATATAAATTTTCAACCAAATAATGTATTTAATTTTATATCAAACTTTGAAACTTTACGCAACGGGAATAGATTAATTTTTAAACTTTTATACCAAAAAGGATCAACTTTCCAAAAAAATAAATTAGTTTACATTCCGAGAAGACCAATTCCCTACCAACAAAAAGATACATTTTTTAGAATAGAATTAAATTTTTAATAATAAAGTTAATTTTCTATTAGGAAAGTTGAATTTTCAACCAAAAAGACCAATTTTAAACTGAAGAGTTGAATTTTCTGGCAGAAAAAATTTTTCAGCTCAAAAAGAAAACAAATCAGACCCAATTGTTGAATATTCAACCAAAAAATATAAATTAGAAAAAAAAAATCTTAAACCAAGAAATTTAATTTTAAACCACATTGTTCAATTTGGTAGCCAAAAATATTAATTTAAAACCAAAAAATATCAATTTTCACCCTAAAAGAAGATTTTTTCACAGAAGAGTTGAATTTTCAACAAAAAAGTTCTTTATTCATAATGTATCCCCTAATTTTCTACCAAATTGTTTAAATTTCAAGCGGAACAAACTAATGTTTCTACAAAATGTTCTACAAAAGAGTTTTAAATAAATAGTTGAAATTTCAACAAAATTATTGTTTAATCAACCAAAACAGATTCATTTTCAAACAAGCAGTTCACTTTTTGAATCAAAAGGTTAAAATTTCTGCTAAAAGAAATGAGTTTTCAACCCGAAAAGACGAATTCTCTACAAACGGTTAAACTTTCAACCCGAAAATATTAATTTTCAGTGAAAACAAAAAAATTTGCATTTTTAACAAAATAGCTAAATTTTAAAGCTAAAAAGACAGATTTCTCAGAATTAAAAATCTAATCGTCTAGAAAATTGAATTTTCAATAAAAAAGTTAATTTTTAACCATCAGACGAGACAATTTTTCAAACAAACAAGATAAATTTTTACTTTAAGAGACGAATCTTCAATGAAATTCTTAAATTTACAAAACACCGAACAGTTAAGTTTTTAGTTTAAAAAATTCATTTTCAACAAGAAAAACGAATTTTCACAGATCTCCTCAAAAATATGAATTTTTAACAAAATAATAAAATTTGCAACAAAAAGATAAATGTTTGACAAAGGACATTAATTTTCTACCTAAAAAGTCAAATTTTAAAATTTTAAAGGAGAAATTTTTTATTAAAAATGGAATATAGTTAAAGTTGCAAACACAAAAGAATAATTAAAAATAAAACGATTTTTCCACTAAAAGGATGCATTTTTAACCAAGTATGTTAATTTTTCTATCGAAAGCATCAATTTTCAACTGATATAGAAAAAATTTTCAATAATTATTATTTGTTATTTGTCTTGTCTTTTAGAAAATTAACCTTGTTTGTTGAAAATTCGATAAATATTTTAACTCTAAATCTTAGGAATTTAAAATGTTCTAGATGCATTCCATATAGTGTTCAAATTAATTTTATTTTAAAGAATTTATTCCCCGTAAAAATAACTTTCCTATGCTCAGGTTTGAAATTTACCGCCACAATATAGTAATTCCGAAATTATCCGCTCAATCAACATGGCGTCGGCTCCAGTTTCTGTCACCGTCACGCGGACGCTGTCCGCTTTGTTTTGGCGGTTGTTGATATCACGCATTAACCTCAAATAATTTGACATGTTTATCACTTAAAATTGTTAAAATGACGAATTATAATACAATAACAGCCGTCCATGTAAAAAAATTAGGTATGTATTAATTTCCTTAATTTCCCGACCATATTTTTGCCATAAACAGTGCTTCCTTTCTTGAACATAACCTTAAATTCTATTTTTTGTTTGTTATTCTTTCGATTCTTTGCACTTATTATTAATATAAAGATCGAATTAATGGCTATTTTATATTTCTTTGTAGGTCATATTTTAGATGAAATTAGATTGAGGGCTTTAGATAATATTATTTCAAAGTTTAACCTCGGTTTTGGATGCGATTGCGATGCTGTCAAAAAGGAGTTGCTTATCAAACTTCTCAACTGGTTTTCTTTCGACATTGTCCCCAGCCCGGAAAAAGTACTGGATTTGATACATTATTTGATCAAGGTATTTTTATCTTCTGTTCATAAATAAATAAATAATTTTTATGTAGATCAAAAACATGAATTTTAAACCCAAAAAAAATTTTTGACGCAATAAAGAAAAAAATGGACTTTTCAAGCCAGAATTATGGACTTTTCCACAAAAATAGAATAGAATATTTAAACAAATAGTTAAAATTTTCACGAAGAAGATGAATTATCAATAAATACATACATTTTTAGGCTTAAAGTTCAATTTTTAACTCAGAAGATTGTTTTTTTTTAAGGCGAATTTTTCAAAAATTACATATATTTTCAACTACATATTTTGAACCTTGGATACGATATTAATACAAATTTTATTTGAGTTCAGTTTTTAATTAATTAAAAAATAATTTATAAATTTATTATTGTTTCTAATTTTTAACCGAAAAATATAAATTTTCATTAAGGAGACTTAATGTTCAATTACAAGAGAAAGAATTTTTCTGCAAAAGAGTTTCATTTTTTATCCATTAGTTTAATTTTATATCAAATTGTCGAGTTTTCAAACCAAAAATAGGATTTTTCTATAAAAGAGTTGAATTTTTAACCAAAAATATGAATTAAGAACAAAAAAGTTCATTTTTAGTCAAACAGATGAATTTTAAATCAAATTGTTGATTTTTTCACCAAAAAAATATGAATTTTCATACAATAATTATAAATTAACCAAAAAAGTTCATTTTTAGCCAGGTAGATGAATTTTCAACGAATTTTTTAAATTTTGTACTCAAAAATATGGATTCTAAACCCAAAAATATGAATTTTCAAACCAGAAATATAAAACAATTTCCTTAAAATAACAAAGACAAATTTTAAACAAATCACATAAATTTCCAGCCAAAAAGTTTGAACAACAGATGTGATGTTGGTTTAAATTTTATTTGAATTTTTTTAAAATTTATAATGTTTCCGTTTCTAATTTTTGAAATTAAATAGTTAAATATTTATAACTAAAAAGATTAACTTTTACCTAAACTGGAAGTAATCAAATTTTTATTAAAAAGAATTGCTTTTCAATTTAAAAAAAACGACTTTTCTACTAAACAGTTTCATTTTGTACCAAATAGTTGACTTTTATACCAAAATTTGGAATTTTCTATAAAAGAGTTGAATTTCTAATCCGAGAATATGATTTTTCAACAAAAAAGTTCATTTACAACGTTTACAACAAAGCAGCTAAATTTTCAACAAAATAACTAAATTTTCAATTGAAAAAATTCCTTTCTAACAAACATTAATATTAAATTTTAGCAATTTGATAATTGAACCAAAAAAGGTTTTAATTAAAAATAGAAAACAGTTGGATTTAACTAAAAAAGGCGAATTTTCAACAAGATACTTGAATTTTACAACAATAAAAAAATTTATGCTAGAAAAAAGAAATTTTGAACAAATTACATAAATTTTCAGCCTAATAATTTAAAAAATGGATCTAATATGAGTTTAAATTTTATTTTTTCATATCTAAACGTTTTTTAACTAAACTTAAATTTTTGAACCAAAAAAGATCAATTTTTTGCCAAAAATGGACTAAATAAATTTTCATTCAGGTGAACTAAATTTTTACAAAACGGATTAATTTTGTACTAAATTGTTGGATTTTCAAACAAAACATAACAATTTTCTATAAAAAGTTAAAAATTTTAATTTAAAAATATAAATTTTCAATCAATAAAATTAAATATACAATAACTCTGTTGGATTTTCAAAAAAAAAAAAACACCACATTTCCAGTTTAAAAAAATCTTTTGAATCCTTCAAAACAAAATAATTTTTAACTAAAATTCTGAATTTTTAACCAAAAAAATGAATTTTTAAGAAAGTATTTCAACTTCGATCCAAGGCATTGAATCTTCAATCTAAGAAGATTAATTTTTAATAAAAAATGTGATATTTTATATTTCAAAAAAAAAAAGTTTAATTAAATCAGCAAAGAAGAATTTTTCACAAACTACTTGATTTTTAAACAAAAAAAAAATGTATTTTCTTCCAAAAAAGTTGAATTTTCAACAAAAAGAAAAGAATTTTTAAGAAGGCTATTCAGCTTTGAACAAAGAAGTGTTGAATTTCCAACCTAAAAAGATGAATATTCAATGAGAAATTTGATAGATCATATATCAACAATAAAAAAAGGTTTCAATTAAAAATATTATTTTATTAATAAAAATATTATATATTTTTTCATATCTAAACATTTTTTAAGTGAACTTAAATTTTTGAACCAAAAATGGATTCAATAAATTTTCATTAAAAAAAAACGTTAAATTTTTAATTTAAAGATATAAATTTTCAATCAAAAAAATTAAATATACAATAACTCTGTTGAATTTTCAAAAAAACACCACATTTTCAGTTTAGAAAATCTTTTGAATCCTTCAAAACAAAATAATTTTTAACTCAATTTCTAAATCTTCAACCAAAAAAATGAACTTTTAAAAAATTAATTCAGCTTTGAAACAAGGCATTGAATCTTCAACCTAAAAAGATGAATTCTTAATAAAAAATGTAATAGTTTATATTTCAACAATAAAATAAAAAAGTAGTTTTATTAAACTAGCAGAAAACAATTTTTTACAAAACACTTTATTTTTAACCAAAAAAATATATTTTCTACCAAGAAATTTGAGTTTTTAACCAAATGCATCAATTTTTTAACAAATAATTATTTTTTACCAACTTTTTCGATGTCGGGCCGAAACTACGAATTTTATACAAAAAAAACTTTTTAACTCCCCCCAAAGAAACTAATTTCTAACTAAAATCTGGAATTTCCAGCTAAAAAAATTGAACTTTTAAAAAATTGTTCAACTTTCAGCCAAGGCGTTGAAGTTTCAACCTCAAAAGATAAATTTTCAACAAAAAATTTAATAGCTTATATTTCAACAACAAAATTTACAGATGGATTAAACAAAACAAAAACAAAATTTTCACAAAGTACTTGATTTTTGACCAAAAAAAAATTATTTTACACCAAAAGAGTTGAATTTTCAACAAAATAACAAAAGTTAAATTTGAAAAATTCTTTTCTAACAAAAGCAAAAAAAAAAAATAAGAATAATAATTTTCAACAAAAAGAACAGCATTTTTAAGAGGGTTATTCAGTTTTGAACAAAGAAGTTGAATCTCCAACCTAAAAGATTAATTTTCAATGAAAAATTTGATTTGTACAAAGAAAACATTTTCTACTAGAAAAAAAGGAATTTTGAGCAAATTACATAAATTTTCAGCTAAATAGTTTCAACAATGGATCTGATGTGAGTTTAAATTTTATTTGAATCATTTTTATTTTATATTTTTTCATATCTAAATATTTTTTAACTACACTTTAAATTTTGAACCAAAAAGGATAAATTTTTAACCAAAAATTGATTAAATGAATTTGCATTCAGGTGAACTAAATTTTTACAAAATGGTTTAATTTTGTGCCAAATTGTTAAACTAAATTAAACATAAGAATTTTCTTTAAAAACGTTTAATTTTTAATTCAAAAATATAAATCTCAAATAAATACAAATTAATATACAACAAATCAGTTGAATTTTCAAAAAAATGCCACATTTTTGGTTAAAAAATTTTTTTAGACCTCAAAAAAAATAGTTTTCAACTATAATTCTGAATCTTCAACCAAAAAAATGAATTTTTGAAAAATTAATTCAACTTTGAACCAAGGCATTGAATCTTCAACCGAAATAGATGAATTTTCAATAAAAAATTTAATAGCTTATATTTCAGAAAACAAATATTTGATTTGAAAATTAACAAAACAGTTTAATTCAACCAATATAGAAGAAAATTTCACAAAATATTTAATTTTTAACCAAATAATTAATTTTGAATCAAATTTTCTAATGTCAGGCCGAAACTAAGAATTAAACAAAAAAACTTTTCAACTCCCCAAAGAAACTAATTTTTAAATAAAATTATGAATCTTCAACCAAAAAAATGAACTTTTAAAAAAGTAATTCAACCTTCGATTAAACAAAAAAAAAACGAATTTTTCACAAAATAATTAATTTTTAACAAACAAAAATTTATTTTCTACCAATGAAGTTGAATTTACAACAAAATACATCAATTTTCAAACAAATAATCCAATTTTCTACAAAATAGTTAAATTTTCAACTGGAAATTGTAAATTTTGAATAAAAGAATTCATTTTCTAGTGAAGCAGATTAATTTTTTATCTAGGAATTACATTCTTAACCCAAATATGTACAATTTCTACAGAAAGCGATGATTTTTTTAACCAAAAAAATGAATGTTAATCAAACAGTTTAATTTTCAATAAGCAAAAATTTCTCAGCCCAAAAAAAAAATTTTAATCAAATTGTGGAATTTTCAAAGCTGAAAAGATAAATTTTCAACCAAAAATAGTTGATTTTCTTATCGATTTTTTATTAATGAATTTTGAATGTAAGTAGATAAATTAAAAAAGGGAAATGACTGTGAAATTTATTTTTAAAAATTATGTGATATTATTTTTACTATTTTCTACCTCTAAAGTGAAGTCGAGGCTTTTCAGTATTTACGAGTGACGATAAATATTTTTGCAGACGAATGGTAGCAGTTATTTAAGTGCTTTTGGAAAATTAAGATTTCAAAATGAACTTCATGTTTTACGAAAGAAAATTGAGAGAAAATGGCATGATAAAATAAGTAAAATAGAAGAAGCTGTTTTAAATCAGAATGAGTGTGCAGCCGAAGATTCTGACATTTGTGTTATTAAGGTATTTCAAATATTTAATTCTTGCTTGATATTTTTTACAATTCCATTATTATTGTATATTATTTAATTGCACAATTTAGAATGGATTTTGTAAATGACGTTTCAAGCTCAAAAAATTCTAAACGAACATTTAAATAAGGTTTAAACTTTGAATTTAAATTTAGAAAAAAGAGCCCAAATTTTATTATTTGGATTTTCAATATTTAGATGTAAGATTAGATTTAGTAAAGGAAAAATATTGTGATATAAAATATTCGGGACGATTGAAAAATTCCGAAAAATAAAATTCTCGATTTTAATCAATTATAGAATTATTTTTTAATTAATATTATTTATTTATGAAAAACAAAGTAAGTATGTTGATGAAAGAAAATTAAAAAAAAAAATTTCCTTTAATTATAGTTTGAATTTGAAACAATATATTTTTCGATGATTTTTATAATTTAACCAAAATTCAAATATTCCCACTTTCTTTTAAAAATTCATACTTGGATTCTTTATCAAATTTCTTCCTAGATTTTTGCAGATCCTAATAAAATTTTCCAACTAAACTTTCCAGAGTTCAATTCAGCAATAATTTTACCTTGAGATAACTTTTTAAATTTTTTGTTAAATTTAAAATTCGATTTTTGAGAACGTTTTTTGTAAAAATGCTGAAACCGTTCAACTTTTAGCTTTAAAAAATAAATATACTATTGTGCGGAATATAGTGAATTTTTATTAAATTGCAATAACATTAATTTAAAAACAGCTATTTACATTTTTTAAAAGAATTTTTGATTGAGAAATATTATTTTTAATTATTGTTTCTTTTAATTTAAATTATAAATTTAAAAAAAGACATTAAACAAAAGAATATGTCTGATCAAAATATTTCATTTTTTAAAACAAATAAATAATATTGATTGAAAAACAATTTTTCCAATTGCTTAAATTCAGGAATTTTCTAGTGTCCGATATTTTATAAATCGGGAATTTTCAAATTCGGTAATAATATAAACTGTTTGGGTATTTTACTTTTCGAAATTTTTCAATCCTAAATATTGCCGTGGTTTCCTTTGATAATTAATGTACATTAAATAATTTTTTTCATTCATTAGGGGCCGTACTTAAATTACGTCTACAAACTTTTAAATTTATTAATTTATTTTAAACAAAAAAAAAGTCTTTTCTACTATAAAAGATGGCTTTTCAAAAAATACTTGAATTTTCAGAATAAAAAAAAATCCCAACAAAAAAGAATCATAATTTATATTTCAATCATAAAGATGAACTTTATTTTCAAATTTTTTTAACCCAAAAAGACGAATTTTCAAACCAAAAATATGAGTTTTCAGCAAAAAAAAATAATAATTTTTCACGAAACTGATGTATTTTCACGCAACAAAAATGATATTTCAAACCCGAAAAATGATTTTTTTACCCAAAAAAGAGAATCTTCAAATGAAAAAGATCAATATTAAAATAGGCTTTTCCACTAATCATTAAAAATTTCAATTAAAGAGATGAATTATCAACTAAAAATATAAATCTTCAACAAAAAAATGAATCAAGCAAGGAAGATTAATTTTTAACCAAAAAGTGGAATTTTTATGAAAACAGATGATTTTCAAAATCAAAAAGATAAATTTTGAAATAAAAAAATAGTTGTGTTTTCTATATAGAAAGACTTCAGTTGACTTTTCACTTTATTCAAAACATATTCCAGTTGACTTTTCAAGTTCAAAACATGAATTTTTTATCAAAAATAAAGTTTCTAAGAAAAAAATTTAATTTTTAATCTAAAAAGAATAATTTTTTCAACCAAAAAGGATGGATTTTTAACAAAATAGTTTGAATCTCAACCAAATAGTTGCATTTTTATTCACGAAAGTCGAAATTTGTGCTAAAACAGAGGAAGTTTTAATTTAAAAAAAAACGACCAATTTTCTTTTTAAAGTTTAATTTTCAATCAGATAGCTGCATGTTTATCCACGAAAGATAAAATTTTTCTTAAAACAAATAAATTTTTAATTAAAAAGAATGAAAAACAAATGTCCAAAAAATAGTGTAATTTTCATCCAGAAAGGATTTTAGTTCTCTTTTTAACTCTAAAACATTCCACTTAAAAAAACAGAATGTTTTCTATAAAATAGTTTGATTTTCAACAAAGCAGCAGAATTTTCAACCAAAAATAATTAATTTTCAACAAAATTCTTTAATTTTACAAGAAGAATCTAAACGCTTTTTAACTTAACTTGAATTTTTGAACCAAAAAAGATCAATTTTTGCCAAAAATGGACTAAATGAATTTTTATTCAGGTGAATTCAATTTCTACAAAACGGTTTAAGTTTGTACCCAATTTTTGGATTTTCAAGCAAAGCTTAAGAATTTTGTATAAAAAACTTGATTTTTTAATTCAAAAATATAAACTTTAACAATAAAAAAAATCGAATACAATAAATGAGTGGAAGTTTTAAAAAAGACCACATTTTCAGTTTAAAAAAAACTTTTTAATCCTTAAAAAAAACATATAACTTTTTACTAAAATTCAGAATTCTCAACCAAAAAAATGAACTTTTAAGAAAGTAATTCATCTTTAAACCAAGACATTGAATCTTCAATCTAAAACGATGAATTTTTAATAAAAAATGTACTAATTTATATTTCAAACAAAAAATTTGAATTAAAATTTAAAAAGCAGTTCAATTAAACCCGCAACGAAAAATTATCTACAAACTACTTGATTTTTAACCAAAAAGTTTTATTTTCCACCACAAAAGTGGAATTTTTAACAAAATACATCAATTTTTAACCAAATAATTAATTTTGAATCATTTTTTTTTAATGTCAGGCCAAAACTGCGAATTTTCTACAAAAAAAAACTTTTTAACTCCCTCAAAGAAACTAATTTTCAACTAAAATCAGAAATCTCCAACCACAAAAAATTTCTTTATTAAATTGTTTAACTTTCAGCCAAGGCGTTGAAGTTTCAACCTAAAGAAATAAATTTTCAACGGAAAATGTAATAGTTTATATTTCCAAAAACAAATTTTAAAGTTGCATTAAACAAAACAAAAATTTTTCACAAAATACTTGATTTTTAACCGCAAAAATTTATTTTCCACCAAAAAAGTTGTATTTTCAACAAAATAACTCAATTTTCATTTGAAAAAATGTATTTCTAACAAAATAATAATAATAATTTTCCAACCTAAAAAGATGATTTTTTTTTATTTTCACCCAAAGAAGATTCCAGTTCACTTTTCAACACTAAAAGAAGAATGGTAAACAATAATGTAATTTTCTATTAAATAGTCTAAAAGATAAGATCTTAAAATTAAAAAAAATTTTCTAGAAAAAATATTTTCCATCTAAAATATATTTCAGCTGATCAATTCCAAACAAAAGATTTATATTTTACGAAAAATGATGATTTTTCAACCCAAAAAGACAAATTTTTAGAAAACAACTAATTAAATTTGCAACCAGAAAGGATGTTTATTTAAGAAAATTTGCTAAATTTTCATCCAAATAATTAAATTGTCTACAAAATTTGAGAAAATCCCCCCTCCTCCTCCCCCCATTTAGCTGTTATTTAATTTAAGTGCGGTCCCTTATATAATTTATATTATTTTATATGAAATTTATATCATTTGAATAGAAACAGGGAAGAATTTTTTTTAAACCTTTCCAGTGTGAATTCATCATACTTTGAAACTTGCCTCGTGCGAATTTTCGAAGAAGACAGTTACTTTATTTTTAAATTATAATAAACTATTTTTTAAATAAATATAATTTTGCTGTGGAACAGGGAATTTCGTGAGAAAAATTTTATTTATGACTTGGAACAAGTAATTTTTGAAATGGAACGGGGAATTCTTGAAATAATAAATTAGTTTGATTTATAAAAAGGTAATTTACAGAAACAATTCCGATTCCAAGTCAGATTTTGACAAATTTCTCGCTCTAAATCAGATTTTTTAAAAATTACATTCTTTTTTTGAAAATAAAAATTTTTTACAGAATTTCAAACTCTTTTACAAATTTCGAAATAAATTTAATTTATTAGATGGTATGGGGATTTTTTAAAATGATTTTTATCCTGATTTAGCAGAAGGAAGTTTAAACCAAAATCCCTGTTGAAATTCAGAATTATAATTCTTTTATCAAATTCTCTGTTCCAAAAATATTTTTAAACGTTTAGAAATCTTTTGAATTTTTAAACTGACTTTTTAAAAATATTAGTATTTGAATGGATAAGAAGGATATGGTTTATAATAAAAAATTTAATCCAAAAGAATCCAATCAGCGCAAACATGTGCCGTAGTGATTACACAGAAAATAGATACGATTATCGATACCAAAGCGATGAAGCCAAAATGCAGAATCACCAACAGGATGTTTTCACAGCTCCCTCACCTTTAGATCAGTAAGAATTTTAATATTTTTTAACATTTAAAAAATTACTAGGTGCCATTCAAAAACTGCGTCACGATATTTTTAATAATTTTTCTACTCTTACCCCCATTTTGCCACAGATCATTATAAAAAGTTTTTTTGTCATTGATTTTTTTTGCACTTGATAAACTACTAAAATAAAACATACCAATATATTTTAAATTTTCAAAAACAAAAAGACGAATTTTTTTAGAAAACAGTTGAATTTTCAAACCAAAAGGATGAATTTGCTTTCTAAAAAGATGAATGTTCGAGAAAAAATATATTAATACACCAAAAAAAATATAATGGTTGATATTTTAACGAAAAAGAGATTTTAATTTTAAATCAAAAACCTTCGAATTTATCCGAAAGGATAAATTCTTAACAAAAAAATGTAGTTATAGTTGATATTTCAACCCAAAAAGATTTTTATTTGAAGACAAAAACTGTTACTTTTTTTAAAGAAAAAATGTAAAATTTCTACTAAGATTAGTTTTAAAACAAAAAGATTAATTTTCAACAAAGCAGTTGAATTATCAAACAATAATATTTGAATTTTCAACGAAAATAAAATTCAGTTTCAACAAAATAGTTGAATTCTCAACGAAAAATAGATTAATTTGTAACCAAACAGTTACATTTTTTTAAACAAAAAAGATCAAATATCTACTGGAAAAGATTATTCCTCTTTTTCCCCCTTTTCTCGATTTTTTGCTTAAATACGAACTACATGGATAGATTTCAATAGCAAAATAGTAATATTTTTATTTCAAAAGTCCACTATTTTGTTGAATATTTTATTATTCTTTACAAAAAAATTATTCTCTTAAAAGCAAATATTTTTTAGTCCCTTTTTTTGACAAATTCATTTTTATTTGTCGAAAATAAACTTTTTTGTTAAAAATACAAAGTTGTATACAAAAATTCCTCTTTTTTTATTCAAAATTTATTTATTTTTTTGTATAAAAGTCATTTTTCGAGTTTTGAAGTGAACTTTTGTGTTGATAATTGATCTTTTTGGGTTTGAAAGTCTACAATTATATTTTTGGTTAAATATTTAGATTTCTCGGGACAAAAATTATTATTGATTAGGTAGAAAATTTAATTATTTTTTTGAAAAATCATAAATTTTGTTGATCTATTTAATTGGAAGATGAACGATTTGATTTAAAATTTAACTGGTTTGGTAAAAAATTGAACTAATTGGTTGAAAATGACCTTTTTGATGAAAATTCCTCTTTTCGAGTTGAAAGTTATAGTTCAAAATTTGCCAAGTTGTTTAATTTTGAATGTTTATAGTACAAAATCGTGAAATTTTATTTATACATCTTGTAAATTGGAGAAATTTCAAATGCAAAGCATCAGAATTTTAGAATTTTTAATTATAAAACTTAAATTTTTAATTGTAAATTATCAAAATAAAAAAAATCCTCAATTTAACAGACTTACAATTCAAAGTTCTACCATTTTGAACAGTTACAATTCAAAATTTTCAACCAAATAATTACATTTTCGACCTACAAAATTGAATTTTAACCTGGCAGTTGTATTTACAACCAAATAGTTAAATTTTCATGACAAAAAGACGAATTTTGAACTAAATAGTTGATTTTTCAGCCTTAAAAATGAAATTATTAAATAAATGGCCGAATTTGTAAACTTTTTTACTCTAAAAAGATGAATTTCAACAAAATATTTTATTTTTTAACAAAATAATTAATTTTTCAAAAAAATAGTTTTATTTTTAATTAAAATAATGAGTCTTAAAAATAAAATTAACAAATAATTTCACCTCTGAACCAGGTCATTGAGTTATCAATCAAACAATATTAATTCGCAACAAAATATAATAGTTAATATTTTAACTAAGAAAAGATTCTAATTTGAAATATAAAACCGTGAAATTTAACCGTAAAAATAAATTGCTGAAAAATGTAATATTTGATGTTTAAACTCAAACAGTTTTGAATTTGGAGTCAAAAAATATTACTTTTATGACCAAAGAATTGAACATTTCTACCAAAAAAGATCACTTTTCAAAATAAAACAAAATTTTCATCATAGCAGTTGAGTTATCGAACAAAATAGTTGAATTTTCAGCATTTATAAAATTAGTTTTCAACCAAATAGTTGAACTTCAAGTAAAAGAATGAATTTTTAAACTGCAAAGATAATTTTTTAACAAAATAGTTGAATTTTCAGACTAAAAAGAATAAATTTCACTTAAAAAGAGCTACATTGTCAACCAAATTGTTAAATTTTCAACCGCGAAATATGAATTTTCAGCGAAAAAGTTGAACTTTCTATGAAAGTAATACTATTTTCTACCCTAAAAACGAATTTTCTCAAAAAAATTGAATTTTTAACAAAAACTTTAATTTCTAACAAAAATTTAAACTAAATAGTCTCAATTTTCAACAAAAAATGGAATATTTAAATATCCAATTAAATTTTTAAGCAATGAGATGGATCTTCATTTAATAAAAATTTTGGTTAACAAATAACTTCAACCAAGTAGTTGAATTTTCAATAAAAAAAAGATTAATTCTCAACAAAAAATGTAATAGTTAATATTTGAGCAAAAAATATTTTAGTTTAAATCAAAAACAGTTGAATTTTAATCGAATCGGAAAATTTTTCAGCTAGAAAGTTGAATTTTCAACCAAAAAATATACAATTTCTTCCAAAATAGATGAATTTTCAACCAAATTGTTCAATTTCGAAAACAAAAAGGCCAGTTTTCTAGAAAACAAGTCAATCTGTAATCAGAAAATGTCAATTTTCAAATAAACAGATGAATTTTTTCACGAAAATAATATAATTTTCAAACCAAAAATAATTTTGTTAACAAAACAGTTGAATTTTCAACAAAAAACTTAATTTGTAATCGAAATAAATCAATTAAATAACCAAGTTAAATTTTTAATTAAAAAAATTAAATTTCAATAAACAAAAACACGAATTTTCAACAAAATAGTTAAGTTTTCAACGAATAAAATGAATTTTTATCAAAGTATTTGACTTTCATACAATTATATAGTTAAATGTTCAACCAAAACAGATGAATTCTCAGTGAAAATTTGAATTTTCAACTAAAAACGATCAATTTTTTACAGAAAATTGAATAGTTAAATTTTCAGTTAAAAAAATTAGTTTTTAGTTGAAAAATTAATTTTCACTTATTTACTATTTTCAGTTTCATGTTATCACTCAATTTTTAATGCATGATAAGTAATGAAAAAAATTAAAGCGCTTGAAATTTATTTTTTTTTTAATAAAAAGCATTTTTATTTGATCAGCTGTAAATATGAAATAATTCATTATTTTAAAAATTGAAATGTACTTTAAAACATTAAAAAATGAATAATAATTGATTTGTTAAGACGATTCTTAATCCGTTCATAATTTAATCATTTTTATATTTTAACGTTAAAAATTAAACTGTTTCAATTAAAAAGCTTGAGGAGCTAAAAAATCTAAATATTATTATTATTTACAATTTTTGAAAAGATTCAGAATTAATTAAAAACTTAAGATCAATTAAAATAATTTAAACAAAGTGTTTGTTTCGACAAAATCCGGCTATTGGTTCAAATTTAGATTTACAAAATATAGATTTTTGTAAAATTTAAACAAAAAATTTAGAATCTTTAATAAAAACATTTTTTTTCAAGATTTCTAGGAAAATTGAAAATGATTTTTCATTCTGAAAATTATTTCAAGACAATATTTTCAAGTAATTTCAAAAGATATTTAGAGAATTTAATAACATTTTTTAAATAATTTGGAATTTGAACAAATTTAAAACAAAATTTAGGTTTTTGAAGATTTTTAAATAAAATTTTGAAGCTTTTTAAGTATTTTAAAACTATTTAGATTAAATATAATTTATCTTCTAATGTAAGAAATTTTCAGTTAACAAAATTAAATCTTTCAACTTTCATTGGCCTCTTCAATTTATAAAAGTTTAAAAAAAATTAATTTTCGAGTTTAAATGCATTTAATTACAAAATTTTCAATTGAAAAATGTACTTTTCATTTTATAATTTTTTTTTATTTATCATTTCAATACAACATTTTCGAATAAAAAAGCGTTTAAACTTCAATTTTAAATGTTTTAAATTTTTATTCAAATAGAAAAATTGTTAGATTTAGTTTTAATTTTTTATTTCATTGACTGTGAAAAATATTCACGCATCGGGAAATGACCGGGAATTTTTTTATTCTATTAAAACGGCATTTTTAATAAATTAATTTTCAGTTAAAAAAATTAATTTTCAACCAAAAAACGAATGTTCGATAAAATAATAAAATCTTCAACGAAATAGTAGAATTTTTAATAAAAAAAGATGAATTCTCATTTAAAAATATAATAGTCGTCTTTTCAATTAATAAATCGTTAGATTTTTTCATTGAGTTTTATTAAATAAGTTCAGATTTAAGCCAAAAAGCAAAAAAAAAAAAAAAAAAAGAAACAGAGGCAAAGAGGGGAGCATGGTAAATAGGTTGAAGTATTATCAAGAGCTTTTAATTTGAAATATTTTAAAAAATCTTAAAATATCCCAAGAAATATCGCCAGATTTGATAAAATTTCTCAGGATTTAATCATATTTATTCAGCGGACTTTAATAATATTTTTGTGAATTTAAAGTAGTGAGGTAAGAAAAGTGAGAGAAGTGAAATATTTCATAGAGTTTCAAAGATTTTAAATGTTTTTAAATTAGTTTTTGGAATTCACTCTGAATCCTTATTAATTTGTCCTTATTTTTTTGTTATTCTTTAAAATTCTTTTTGATTTTTTTAAATCACTTAAATTATTTTAAATTTACTTATTTCAGCAGATTTTTTTTAACTTACAATTTTCTTATTTAATTGATCCTGAAAATCGGTTGATAAAATGATCAAAGAATTTGAAATATTTCAAGATATTTTTTTTTAATTCTTTGACATTTTCTAGAGATATAAAAAATTTGAAAAGATTTTTAAGTATTTGAAATATTTTAAAAGATTAGAAAGAAAATTTTGATTGAATTCGCTAATTTTATGTGATTTTAACAGATTTTAAATATTTCAGGATATTTTAAAAGATTCCCAGGCATTTTGAAGCTCTTTAAAAATTTGCAAGGGATTTAATGAGATATTAGAGGATTTGAAATATTTTAGGAAATTTTAAAGAATTTCTAGATTTTTTTCATTTATTTAAACAGTTTAAAGTAATTTCATTTTAAAATACTTTATGATATTTTAAAGATTCGAAGAAAATTTCAAGAGAATTAAAGAAATTCAGGGTATTTCCAAGGGTTTTAATAATTTCAATGAATTTTAATATTTTAATAGATTTCAGAGAATTTATTCGTAAGAATTGTCAGATTCCGCAGGGTATTCAAAGATTTGTAGAGATTTTCAAATATTTTTTGCAATTCATTTGAAATTCACTCTGAATTTTTGTAAATTCTTTTGAATTCTAATTTCAATCAGTTCTACTTAATTAGATTTTTAAATTCAACTTGATTTACTATCAATTTTATCTCTAATTCTTCTCATTTCTCTTAAATTTCGCTTTTTTGTATTCATTGTTTACTTTTTGGGTTCGAAATTAGTAGGGTTTCATTGATTTTTTTGTCAATTCTACCTGCATTCTTTTAAATTCTTTGGAATTCTCTTGAATTTTATCAAATTCTTTTAATAATTTTAACAATTTAAATGATTCATCAATGAAATATTTTTAATTCAAACTTTTAGATCTTCCTTTATATTATTTTTATATTAAATTGAATAAATAAATTTATTAATATATTATTTTTATTAGTTTTCTTAGTCATGAAAAATTTCACTGTTCATTTAAGACGAGTAAATTGAACACAAATATATGTAAAACTAAACAATTTGAAACGGAATTGTTTTACATAAAAAACTATGAATCTGTAGAATTTCGAAGAGCTTTTCAATTTTTAACGTTAGATTTTGAATCGTTCTGTTTAAAAAATATTTAATTTGTAAGTGAAATTTTTTAATTTTCACGTATAAATAGCAATTGAATACTATTATTTGTGAAACAAATTTGAGTAATTTCAAGAGATATTTCATAGTTTTGAAAAGATTTAAAATTAATTAAAAACTTGAAATGTCTTCAAGTAATTGAAAAGAAGTGTGTTAACATTTTTGTTTGGAGCTTCTAAATACATTTTTAAATTAACCGAATGTTTCCTACAATTTTGGAAAATCCTGCAAATTAAAAAAAAAATCCTTAAAATCTTCCAGGTTCTGTTTTGATCATTTTGGAAATCTCTTTAAATCTTTTTAAATTTTCGTTTACAATAATTTTTCAAAATTCTTAAAAAGTTTCTACATTTTTTGGTTGAAATCTGCAAAAATCTGCATTTTGTTTTAAATTCGGCTGTGGGTATTTGCACCAAAATTTCGGTACGAATAGCCCAATTTTTTCGAGTCAGAAACTTCATGTAAATGATTTGAAATCATTACAAGTTCTAAATTTAATTTTTATATTTTTAAAACTTCTAAATATCTCTTAAGATTACTCTAAATTTTTCTACAAATAATAAGTGTTCCTATTGTTATTTATAAATTTAAATTTTAAGGATTTTGTTTCATTTGCAAGATTTTCTAAAAGTTGTCGAAACAATTAAATTCATTTAAAAACTAATATAAACGTTTCGAAAAAATTTCAACAATGATTTTAAATTTGGAAAAATATCAAACCACTTCTAGATATCTCAATGTTTTGAAATCAATTTTTTAATTTTTTGAAGGATGCTTAAACTATTTAAAATTAAAATAATTTAACTTTTAATTTAAAAAATCTAATTTAAAAATTCTTCAAATTTACGGAAATAAATGGAATTTTTTGATTTTTTAAATGCTTTCCAATTCATTTGAATTTAACTTGAATTATTTTAAAGTTTTATCATTTTCTCCTGAATTTGTTCCCCTTTGAGCACGAAAAAGTACCCTTTGGTCCCTATATTTTATCCCGTAGGGACTATGAGGCCTTGCTATGTCACAAATCTTAAAAAATCTGTTACCCCCCCCCCCCCTTTAAGTGTGACGTAATTTTTGAATGGAATGATTTTAAGGGATTTTAAAGGTCTCAAGGTATTTTAATCAATTTTCCCATATTTCAGAAAATATTCCAGATTTCCTAGAAATTCACAGGATCTTAAAAAAAAATTTTTTAATTTTAAATGATTTTAAATATTGCAGATTATTTTAAAAGATTACAAAGAAATTTTTTATGGATTTCAGTAATTTAATGGGATCTAAAAGGATTTGGAAAAAAATTTTTTTTTTAATTTCCAGGGATTTCAAAAGATATTAAAAGATTCGAAATATTTTCGGAAATTTAAAAAGATTCCCAGAACTTTTTTTCATTTATTTCAATATTTTTAAGGGATTTCAAAGACTTTGAATTTTTTGGATATTTTAAAAGATTCCAAGGCATTTTCAAGAGATTTAAAGAATTTTATGGGATTTCTAAGATTTTAAATAATTTTAAATGATTTAAAAAAATTTGCATGTGGTTTTAAAGAATTTCAGGAAGTATAATCAGTTTTCATGTAGCTTCACGGGATCTTATAATATTTTAATAGATTTCAAAGAATTTATTCACAAGAAGTGAAAAATTATATTGGATTTCAAGAGATTTTTCAATATTTTTTGCAATTCATTTGGAATTCGCTCTGAATTCTGATTAATCGCTCCTTAATTTTTTAAAAATCTTTTTCAATTATTCTACATTCACTTAATTCTATTCAATCGCATTAAATTCTTTGCAATTCAATTATTTAAAAAAAAAATGAAAATGAATAACGAAAAATTTTAATTGAAAAAACTGAACTTTAACTGAAAATAACTGAAAAAATAACGAAAATGAATTTCAATTGCATTAAATTCTTAGGTATTTCATGAAATACTTGTAAATTCTCTTCAATTTTTTAAAACTAATTTCAAACATACCCAATTAAATTAATTTTTTTACATTTTTAATTGTTTTGGATTCCCTAGATTGGGTTTTAAATTCAGTTACATTTTTTATGAATTTTATCGAATTCTTATCGTTTTCTGTAAATTCCTCTAAATTCGCTCAAATGTTACTGAAATAAATGGATTTTTTTTTTAATTTTTCCAATGCATATGAATTCTTTTGAATTTAACTTGAATTGTTTTGTATTAATTAGTCACTTTTTTAATAAGCAATTAGTAGGGTTTTAAAAATTTGAAGAGATTTGAAATTATTTTTTGAAATTTACCCTGAATTCTTTTAAATTCTTTGCAATTCCTTGCAATTCTTTTGAACTTTCTTAATTTACTCGAATCCTTCTAAATTTACTCAATTCTACTTAATTCAATGGATTTTTTTTGAATGTTTAAAAGTTTTTATTTAATTAATCCTGAGTTATTTTAACCTCGCCTTAAATTCTGATTTATTTCACCAAATTCTTTTAAATTCCCTCGATTTTTTCTAAGCTCATTTCAAAGTTATTTTAGTTAACTGAAGTCAGTTAAGTTGTTTCATAGCTGTTTTTGAATTTTTTTAAAAAATCTTTTGATTATTTTAAATTTAACTTGAATTTAAAAAAACATTAACAACAAAGTAATGTATTTATCAAATCTTTTTCGCTTACCTTAAATTTCTCTAAATACATTCAAATTTTACGAAAATCAATAAAGAAATTTGATTACAAAAAATTTTTCTTCAAGACATTTGAATTTTTTTAATTTAACTTTAAGGGTTTTGAAATCTTGTGAATTGATCCTGAATTTCTTAACCTTTGAGTGCGAAAAAGGTACCCTATGGGAGTGACAAGAAGTCTCTATATTTTATCCCATAGGGTTTGTGAGGCCTGGTATTATTGAAAAATCCTTAAATTATTTTCTGACTTTCAAATAACAATTATTTCCTTACAACGAAATATTTTAGTTCCGTACCCTTCGATTTAACTTTGCAATGCGGAAGTGGAACTGTGGTTTCAAAAAGGACAGAAGGGGGCATCAAATGGCTCGTGATGCCCTGGCAACCATTAGTTCCATCGGACAAAGGAGTTTTGTCAGCAGTCGAGGAAACCCTGAACAATACTCTAGAGACAAATCTTATTTTGCACACTTGTCAGTTCATAACAAATGTCATGTTGCAAGATTTTCCTGCTGAAGTTTTTCTCCAGAGACCTTCGATAGTTTTGGTAAAAAATTGCTTCAATTAGATCTTATTAACAGGGATCACAGTCAGTCCCCTATTCCCCCAATTTTTTTTTAAATCCCCTGCAATCCCTATATTTGAGAATTTTTTCCTTTTGCTTCCACATAGAGAAAGCTTTATAGTGGTAAAATTTTTGAAAATTTTGAAATTAATTTAATTAAACGTTCTCCAATTTAAAACATTTCTAATAATTAACAAAAGGATAAAATCTTGGAAAATAAATTTTTCAAATTCGGAAAGGGATAGAGTTATTAATCAAATAAAAAAAAGAAAAATCTTTACAAGAAAATATTTATATGATATATAATATTATTCAATATATTTTTTTAAAACTATCTTTCAACTAAAACTAGAAAAGTTATTCTTACTGAAAATTCGTTAAGACTATTTTTTAGGAATTATTTAATTTATTTTTTTAAATACAAATTAAACATATTTTTAATTTATTTCAAAAAATTTCTTTTTATTTTCTTTTTAAGAGAAGTTTTCTTTTTATTTCATATATTTTCATATTAATCATAAAAATATTGGTTTAAAATAAATCTGGAATAGGGTTTAATCTGAAAAAAGTTCCTTGAGTATTTACTTTCCTAATTTTGTTTGATTCTATCTTTTTTGTATTTCTTAGTAAAGATTTTGAATTTTAGATTTTTGAATTATTTAACTTCTTAAATTCTCATGTAATTAAATTTTTTTAATTATAGACATATATATTTTTTTAATTATATAAAAAAACTTTATTTAAAAAAAGAAGAAATCTTCGAAAATAAATTTTTCAAATTGGGAAAGGGGAAGGTTGATTAATCAAATAAAAAAATTAAAATCTTTACAAAAAATATTTATGTTATGTATAATACTATTCAATCCATTTTTTTAGCTATCTTTTAACTGAAACTCGAAAAGTTAATCTTACTGTAAATTCCTTAAGAATAGTCTTATTTTCTTAACATAAACTTCTAATTTTAATTTATTACATTTTTTTATTCCTAAGCAAAGATGTTATATGTCATATTCTTTAACTTCGAAACTTCTTAAATGATTCATTTTTTCTTTAATTATATCATTTATTTCTTTAATCTTAAAAATCTTTATATTTCAAAAATCTATAAAATGGGTTAATCTTAAAAAAGTTCCTTCGCAGGAGTCAATCCGTGTTTACTTTCCTAATTTTATTTTAATGCTATCTTTTTTAAAATATTTTTTGGTAAAGCTTTTGAATTTTAGTTTTTTACTCATTTAACTTATAAAATTCTTATGTAATTCAATTTTTTTAAACTATATATATTAATTATATAAAAAAACTTAATTAAAAAAAGAATAAAATAAAAAATTCAAAATCTTTACAAACAAAAAAATATATAATATTATATAATATATAATTTTATTTGATCTTTTTTGTTATTTATTTGTGAAGATTTTGAATTTTAGATTTTTTAATTATTGAGCTTCTAAAATTCTTATGTAATTCGATTTTTTTTAATTATACATATAAACTTTATTATAAAAAAAAGAATAAAAGGAGAAATCTTCGAAAATAAAATTTTCAAATTGGGAAAGGGCGATTATGTATTTTTTAACTTCCAAACTTCTCAAATGATTCATTTTTTCTTTAATTATATCATTTATTTTTTTAAATACGAACTAACAATTTTTAAAATTTATTTCATCAAATTTATTTTTATTCGCTTTTTAAGAAAAGTTTTCTTTTTATTGCATATTTTTTCAGATAAATTTTAAAAATCTTTATTTTTCATAAATCTAGAAAAGGGGTTAATCTTAAAAAAGTTCTTTCGCAGCAATCAGTCCGTATTTACTTTCCTAATTTTATTTTATTCTATCTTTTGGTAAAGATTTTGAATTTTAGATTTTTTACTCATTTAACATCTAAAATTCTTATGTAATGCAATTTTTTCAAATTATATATATATTTTAATTATATAAAAAAATTTTATTAAAAAAAGAATAAAATAAGAAATCTTCGAAAATAAATTTGTTAAAGTTGGAATTTCAAGTTTTTTGA
>NC_046664.1:74987778-75024599 GCF_010883055.1 Belonocnema kinseyi | reverse complement strand
TAAAAAGAATTGAATTACAAAAGAATTTTAGATGTTAAATGAGTAAAAAATCTAAATTTTAAAATCTTAACCAAAAGATAGAATAAAATAAAATTAGGAAAGTAAATACGGACTGACTGCTGCGAAAGAACTCTTTTAAGATTAACCCCTTTTCTAGATTTATGAAAAATAAAGATTTTTAAGATTTATCTGAAAAGCTATAAAATAAAAAGAACAGTTTTCTCAAAAAAAGAATAAAAATAAATTTTTAAATTTTTAATTCGTATTTACAAAAATAAATTATATAATTAAAGAAAAAATGAATCATTTGAGAAGTTTGGAAGTTGAAGAATATAAAATATAACATTTTTGTCTGGGAATAAAGAAATATAATAAATTAAAATTAGAAGTTTATGCTAAGAAAATAAGACTATTCTTAAGGAACTTTCAGTAAGATTAACTTTTTCAGTTTCAGTTAAAAGATAATTTTAAAAGAATGGGGTGAATAGTATTATACATAAAATAAATATTTTTTTGTAAAGATTTAAATTTTTTATTTGATTAATCACTCTATCCCTTTCCCAATTTGAAAAATTTATTTTGAAGATGTTTTCTTTTATTCTTTTTTTAATAAAGTTTTTTCATATAATTAAAAAAATATATATGTATATAATTTTAAAAAATTGAATTACATAAGAATTTTAGAAGATAAATAATTAAAAAATCTAAAATTCAAAATCTTTACCAAGAAATGCAAAAAAGATAGAATCAAATAAAATTAGGAAAGGAACTCAAGGAACTTTTTTAAGATTAAACCCTGTTCCTCATTTTTTTTTAATCAAAATTTTTATGATTAATTTGAAAATATATGAAATAAAAAGAAAACTTCTCTTGAAAAGAAAATGAAAAGACATTTTTTGAAATAAATTTTAAAAATGTTTAATTTGTATTTTAAAAAATAAATAAAATAATTATTAAAAAATTGAATCATTTGAGAAGTTTGGAAGTTAAAGAATGTAAAATATAAAATCTTTGTCTAGGAATAAAACAAAATATAATAAATTAGAATTAAAAGTTATTGTTAGAACATGAAGACTACTCTTAACGAATTTTTAGTAAGAATAACTTTTCTAGTTTTAGCTAAAAGATAGTTTAAAAAAATAGATTGAACAATATTATATATCATATAAATATTTTTTTGTAAAGATTGTTTTTATTTGAGTAATCACTCTATCCCTTTCCCAATTTGAAAAATTTATTTTCGAAGATTTTATTCTTTTGTTAATAAAGTTTTTTTATATAATTAAAAAATATATATATATAATTGAAAAAATTGAAATACATAATAATTTTGAAAATTAAATAATTAAAAAATCTAAAATTCAAAATCTTTACCAAGAAATAAAAAAAAAGATAGAATAAAATAAAATTATGAAAGTAAATACGGAAGGAATTTTTGCAAGAATCAACCCTGTTACAGATTTTTTTTAAATCAATATTTTTATGATTAATCTGACAAGATATGAAATAAAAAGAAAACTTTTCTCAAAAATAGAATACAAATAAATTTTTTTGAAATAAATTTCTTAGATTTTAAATTCGTATTTTAAACAATAAATTAATTAAGTTTTTAAAAAATTGAATCATTTGAGAATTCGGAACTTAAAAAATATAAATTCTTTGACTATAAATGAAAGAAATATAATCCATTAAAATTAGAAGTTGTTTTGAAGTTAAATAATTAAAAAATCTAAAATTAAAAATCTTTACAAAGAAATAAGAAAAGATAGAATAAAATAAAATTAGGAAAGTAAACACGGAAGGATTTTTTTGTAAGATTAAACCCTGTTCTAGATTTTTTAAAATAAATATTTGTATAATCAGTCTGAAAATATACAAATTAAAAATACAACTTTTTTTAAAAAGATAATAACAAGAAATTTTGTAAATATTTAATTCGCATTGGAAGAAAGTTAAATAATTTATTTTAAATTGAATCATTTGAAAAGTTTAGAATTTAAGTAGAGTAAAATATAAAATATTTGCCAAAGAATAAAAAAGATATAATGAATTAAAATTAGAAGTTATTGGTAAGACAAGAAAACTATTTTTAAGGAATTTTCAGTAAGATTAACTTTTCTAGTTTCAGGTAAAAGATAGTTTTAAAAAATAGATTACACAAGATTATATATATTATAATATAAATACTTTTTTGTTAAGATTTTGAATTTTTTATTTGATTAATCACCCTTTGCCAACGTTATGATTTTTGTAAACAAAAACTGTCAAAATTATTTGATTTAAAAATGGATGATCAAAAAGTATTTTCTGTTCATTCATCAACTATAAATATGTCGATTAAAAACATTTTTTCTGTTAAAAATAGATGTTTCTTTAAATAGAAATTTTTAAATTTTTAAACTTTCATATTCTTTTAAATGAAAAATCTTAAAAATATTTATCCAATAAAAGCTGGAAAAGGGGAAATTGCTGAAAAAAGCTGGAAATTGAATTGCTTTAAATTTTTAAAAGTTAAAAAATTCAAAATCTTTGCAAAGAGAGAAAATAGAATGAAATAAAGTTGGAAAACTAAATAAGGAATGAATACTATAAATAAATATTTTTTTCTTCTGTCCTATGTTTTCTTTGTATCCCCCTTTCGAAGAAAAAGTCCCCTATTTTCCGTCCAATTGAACTCCTGAATCACTCTGATCCCTGAATTAATTAAATTAATTTATTATCGACTAAAAATAGTCAAATATATGCGAAATAAATTTAATTATTTAGGTTTTGCATACTCTACTGAATTCTCAAGATAATGAGTCGGATCTCAATTCAAGAGAAGTGATATTAATGGTGCTGAAAGCCTTGTATAAATTAACGCGATCGTTGAGGTTTAGGATATATTATTATTGCGATCCATGTGTTGCAAATAAGAAACAAAAGGTAAAAATTTATATATATTTTTTAAATTTTTGCTGTAACTAAATATATATTTGAATATTAAAAAAAAAAATTTACAGGAATTGTCGAGGAATTTAGAGAGTAACAATTACGCTTCCTCGGAAGATAGAGACAGTCCGGATGGAGGTCTTTTAGAAGCCAATTATCAAGTTTATCAATCAGCGGTAAGTTCGCAGCTTTATCAAAAAAAAAAATCTTTTCAAAAAATAGAGAGTGGCCGCTGGATCGGGAAACCAGTAAATGACACTGAATTAATTTTTTTACCCGGGATTTTGCAAATTTTTATAAGAAAAATTTATCGAATCACTTGAAATAATAAAAAATTTTATATCACATTATATAGTGGACTTTAAAGTAGGTGAAATTTGAACTTTTCTTAAATTTTAAGTTCAATTGATAGCTTTGACTTTAAAAATATTTTATTTGGATTGGCATTTAGGTCTTTATAATAACTTCAATTTATAGATTCATAATATTGTTTCAGTTTAAAATATTACATTTTTTTACGAAATATATGTAAAAAAAAAAGAAAATTAAACAAATATTTAGCAATATTTGGCTGTTTATTTAAAATAAGCCATTATAAATCGAATATTTGGAATTGAACAATACGAAACTGATTTGTTTTTAACTTGAAAAATTATAATTTTTAAGTAGGAGTGTAAACTTTGTATTTATAAATAACAATTAAAAATTTATACATTCAGAATAAATTCGAGTTTTTAATTTAGATTCTTAAAAATTTTGAACCAAAAATTTAAAAGGTTGTTATGAATTTTTGAAAGTTTCAAGAGAATAAACAAATTTCTTAGTAATGTTCGTCGGAAAACTTAAAAGAATTTTTACTGTGCAAAACTAATTCAAAGAGAATATTTAAAACGATATCAAAAAAATTCCAAAATTGTTCACGAAAAAAAATGTTAGGAATAATTTGAATAATTTAAAAAGATTTTAAAAAATGTTGACAAATTATCAAAAAATATTAAAAAGAAACTATAAGCTTCTTAAAGATTTCAAAATTAAATTGAAAGCTTTTTAAAGATTTTGAAAGTTTTCAAGGTGATTAAAAAGTTTCTTAAGATTCCTGGAATTTTTTAACGATTTTTATTATTATTTTTAATTAATTTTTAACGAAAATTTAAAAAAAAAATTTGTATTAAAATAAATCCCAAAATTATAAAAAAAGAATCTAGAAGATTTGAAAGTCATTTTTTTTAAAATATTTTTTAATGATAAGAAAAAATTAGGAATAATTAGAATTATTTTAAAAGATATTCAAAGCTTTTGAAATATATTTAAAACTAGTTTAAAACACAGTGTAGATTTTTGTTTTGAAAAATTAATTTTAAGAAAACATTACAAAATATTTCGAAAAATTTTTAAGTATTTTGAAAATTGTCAAAAAAGAATCTGAAAGGCTTTAAAGCAATTTAAAGATTAAAAAAATTTTTAAATAGCTTCAGAAAAATTCATTTCAAGATATTTAAAAGTTCTGCAACAATTCTAAAATAAATAAAAAATTTGAAAATATTTTTAAAAATGTAAAACAAAATATAAATTTTTGAAGATTTTGAAAAGAAAATTTTGTTGTATTTTAAGAATTTTTAAATACCTCCGGATAATAAAAACAATTTCTTATAATTTGTGGGAAAATTTTGTAATGATTTTTTTATTTTTTGAAATTAATTTGAAGAGAATATTTAAAAATATTTCCAAAATTGCCAAAAAAAAAAAAAAAGAATCTGCAAGATATTAAAGCAAATGTTTTAATTTTGCAGGATTTTAATCAAGTTTAGGAAAAATTCGATTCGTTTACAGATATTTAAAAATTCTGAAAAATGTTGAATAATTTCGAAAGAATAAAAAAATGTTATTGAGATTCCTAGAAAAATTGAAAGTGAATTTTTATTTGAAAACAATTATTTGAATAGAATATTTAAAAATATTTTGAAAATTGTAAAAAACGATTCTGTAAGATATTAAACAAATTTTTTGCTTTGCAGGATTTTTTTTAAAGTTTAGGAAAAATTTGAATCATATTAAAAATATTTAGAAGTTTTGAAAAATTTTCAAAAATAATTAAAAATTAGAATATGTTCAAAATTTTGTTAAAGAAATGTAAATTTTTTCAACTTCTAGAAACACATTTTGAAACTTTATAAGGATTTCAAAAGGTTTTAAGATAATAACAAAATTTTTGTAAGAATCGTGGGAAAATATAAAATAATAATTTTTTTAATTACTTTTAAGAGAACAAAAGAATATTTTTAAAAAAAGTTGACAAAGAAATCAAAATTAACCAATTATTAATTTATGAAAAATTCTAATAAATTTAAGATATGTTTAAAAGATTTTAAAAGATAAAAAAATAATTTTAAAATTGAAAAGATCTCTAAAAAATTCACAAGTAGATTTTTTAAGATTTCAAACCAAAAAATATTTAAACTTTTCAAACATTTTTAAAGGCTTCGAAGGAACAAAAAAATTCATCAAGATTCCCAAGAGATTTTTAAGCATTTTGAAAGGTTTCGAAAAAAGATTTCCAAAATTCTCAAAAAAGAATCTTCAAGATGTTTTTAGCAAATTTTTGAAGTTTGCAGGATTAAGCAAATTTTTAGTAAAAATGTTAATCTTTTTAACAATATTTATAAGTTTTTAAAGAATTTCAAAAATAATTTAGAATTAGAAAGTAGTCTAAAGTTATTTATTTTTTAATGTAGATTTTTCCCACTTTTGAAAGCACATTTTTAAGACAAATTTTGACGAATAAATAAAAGTTGATTTATACATAACAATTGAACAATTATTAATTTGTAGCGATTGAAAATTGAAACAACTTAACTTCTAATTTGAAAAGCGTACAGTTTAGAAAAGAAAATAGTAATCGTTTAATTTTTAATGTTTCTTGCTTATATTTTTTTATCTTTGAACTGTACAATTTACAAAAGTTTAAAGATTTTTTTATTTTGCAGCTTGAGGTTAAAACTCAAAATAAATCCACTTTGAGTTTTTTAATTTGCGTTTCAGTTTTTATAATTTCAGATGAAAAAATGTTAATCTTCAATCTTTCGAATCTTGTAATTAAAATGACCCTAAAAATGAGGAAATCATAAAATTTTTTCCTTTAATAAAACGGCCAGCCCTGAAGTCTATAACAATTTAAAAAAAAAATACTTTTTAGGGAACGAGTGATAGAAGTCACAGCGTGATAGACAATTTGGACGAATCAGTCTTACAATTGCAACAAATGTTGATTCCAACTTACTGTATCGACTCTCTAATGAGAGTTCTTTCCCTGCTGAGTCTTCCTGATGATCCAAAGCGACCTCTAAAAATAAACAAACACATTACCGATAATAGCTACGAGCTCGTGCAATTATTAACATTGAGCATTATGCCGAACATTTGGCTCTGTAATGATGATGTCGCTCTCAAGTTACAAGAAGAACTCAAAGAATTGATGAAATTACTGAGCGAAGTTTCGGACTATTTTGGAAGTTACAGCAGTGTAGATCACTGCAGAATAACTTATTTGCATCTCATTAGCATAGTTACAAAACTATTGAGCAGTATCGTGCCGCTGGAATTGGCAGATTTAGTCATACCGAAGGAGCTGAAACTTACAATTTGTGTTGCCTGCATGGACGCGCCGATTTATTTGATGTATCCTGCGTTGCACCTCTTGTTGCAAGATTATGCGAGGGTATGGATTTTTCTTTTTCTTTATTCAGTTCTTCCACTTCTAGAATATTTACAATATTCTTAAACTAACAGAAAAATTTTTAGTGGACTTTGAATTTTCAACAGAATATTGGGAATGGTTAAACTGCGATTCGCCACCTGGTGACAAAAATCTGAACTAGGGAGAATAGGTACAATTTTAAGGATGAATTTTAATTTCCGCATAAAAGTGTTTTAACGATTTTTGTTGCGGAGTTTAAAGTATTTATTGGATACTAAAAATTAGTTTTTTTAACAAAGGGGTTTAGCTAGAATTTACATCTAATAGGGTAAAAAAAAACATATTTTTTTTCTTATAAAAAAAAAAATCTTTGTTCCATTTATTGTGATTATCAAAAATTATAAACTTGAATGGACGTATTTTAAAGCAAAAATGAACTCAAAGTAAATTTTTATCAATTTAGTTATAGAGTATTTACTATATAAAAACTTGTCTAAAAGTTTGGATAGAATTCTTATCTAAATTCCAATCGTAGGGTGGCTGCTGGACCGGGAAATGACCGGGAATTTATTTTTTGACCGGGAATTTTACAAATTTCTTGAAAAAAAAATCCGTCCAACTTAGATTTCAACCGTTTTTTTAAAAATAATCTGTTAAATTGTGATCTTTTTTGATAGCATTCAGTTTAGAATGCGTATTTGAATTAAAAGAATTTCAAAATGCAGTTTCAAAGACTTCAGCAATTAAAAATTAAAACTGTTTAAAATCGAAGATTTTTTATAACAAACATTTTTATTTGATCAACTGTCAGTATGAATTAAATTATGATTTTTAAATTTGAATTGCACGCTAAAATTTTTTAAATAAATAATAATTGATTGAAAAAATCGATTCGGCATCAGTTCACAATTTTAGAACTTCCAGATATTAACGTTAAAAATTAAACAGTTTCAATTGGACAGTCTTAAGCAAATGTAAACGCCCTATTGAAACTTTATAAACTATTTTTAATTTTAAATAACTTTTAAATTATATATTTATGATTAAAGGCTCTTATTAAATTTCAGTCTAAAATATTCCATTTTTAAACCACGTAATTTTTAATTTTTAAATTAAAAAAAGAACATTTACTTAATATTTAGAAATATCTGATTGTACATTTAAAATAATTAATTATAAATAAAATAATTAAAGCAGAACAAAAAAATTAAGCTTTGAAAATTACAATTTTAATTGTTCTATTTAAAAAAATCTCATTTCTAAGTTAACTTCTTCAATTTTGTTGTATAAATAACAATTGAACGCCTATTATCCTTGGAAAAAATCGAGTAAATTTTTAAGATTGCTAGGAAAATTGAAAATGATTTTTTTAATTATTTGAAATTCGAATAATTTTAATAGATATTTAGAAGTTGTGAAAAACTTTTAATAATATTTTGTAATTTTAAAAAATTCGAAACAACATGTAGATTTTTTCAAGATCTTGAAATAGAATTTCGAATAATTTTAAGGATTTTTAAACTATTTAAAATAAAAATAATTTAACAGAATTTAAACAGAGATTTTTCAATGTTTTACAAATTCATAATTGGAACAAGAATTTATTCAGAATAATAACCGGGAATTTCAAATTTTAACAAATTCCGAGCTAGCACTGAAAATTTTCGAAAAGGAACAAAATTTTGAAATAGAACAGGAAATTTTTCCAAAGAATTATAATTCTGAGTTGAAGCAGAGAATTTTCAAATTTTAACCAATTCTGAATTGGAACTGGAATTAATCGAAAAGAATTATAAGTCTTTTTGGAACAGTGAATGATAAAATTTAAATAAATTCCGAGCTGGAACAGGGAATTTTACAAAAATTCGAATTTCTTTTGGAAACGCAAAATTTTCAAAAAGTATTAAATTCCGCATTTGAAAAAGGAATTTTCAATTTTTAACCGATTCTGAGTTGGAACTGGAATTTATCCAGGAAAATAACAATTATCAATGGAAACTTTAATTTTTTCAACCAAATTATTGTTTAGTGTTAAAACGAGGTATGTTCGAAAAAAATTAAATTATTAATTGAAACAGGGAATTTTTCCAAAAAGTTCTAATTTTCTAATGAAGAAAAAAAATAATAAAATTTAGGAATATCTGACTGTTTATTTAAAATCAGTAATTATAGTTAAATATTAAATTTTGAACGTTACATTTCAATTGTTCTATTTTACAAAATTTAATTGGTAAGTAAACTTTTTGAACTTCGATATACAAATAACCATTAAACACATGTTATTATTTTTAGAAAATTCAAGGAAGTTAAAGGAATATTTAAAAGTTAAAAAAAAATCTTAATTCAATTTAGTAACAAAATTTCGGTGTAAATAGCCCACGGCCTAACTTGAAAAAAATATAGATTTTGGCAGATTTCGAATAAAAAAATTAAAAGCTTTTTAAGAATTTGGAATGGCTTCAGAAGCTTAAAAAATATTCCCTATAAAAACTGAAAATAATTTTTATTTTGAAAAGATAATTTTGAGTGATTACTTAAAAAGACTTATAAAGATTTACGAAATTATCAAAAATGAATGTGAAAGATTTTAAGGAAATTTATTTAATTTGGCAGAATTTAAAAAAATGAGAAAAAATTGGATTCATTTTAAGGGATGTTTAGAAGTTCTGAAATAATTGCAAAAATAATAAAAAATTTGAAGAAAAAAAATGTAAACAACATGCAGATGTTTCGAGATTTTCAAATAAAATTTGGAAGCATTTTAAGGATTTTTTAACCATTTCAAATATAAATAATTAAAATTTTTATTTAAGAAGTGTTCAGTTTATTAAAAAATGTAATTTTACAAGTGTAAATTATTGAGCATTTGAATCAGATGTGAGTATAAAATTAATTAATGTACATCTTTAAAAATGTACCTACTTTTTGTAGTTCCAGTTTTTGGTATCAGGTGTCGAAATGGTAGACCACCATTCCCAAAACAAATTTTAAACTAGAAAGGATGTATTTTCAACCGAAACAGACATGAAAATTTTTAGTTTTAGACTGAAAAATTACCTATTAAATTTTTTTTCGAAATTTATCTTTTTTTGTTGAAAATTCATGTATTTTGTTGGAAGATCGTCTTTATTGAATATTTAAGGCAATATTTTGAATTTTACAGGATATTTGAAAAATTTTAGGAAAAAATCGAATAATTTTAAAAGGCATTTAGAAGTTTTTAAAAAACTTTCTGAAATAATAAAAAATGTAATGATTTCAAACAACTTAAAAAAACGAATTTTTAAAGATTTCGATATAAACTTTTGAAGTTTTTTAAAATGATTTTGAAAACGACTTTGAAAATCATAAAAAGTTAGAATTTTTTAAACTTTCAAAACCTAGAAATCTCCTTGAATTTCTCACGAGAACCTTGCAATTTAAATTTTTGTTTTTCTTTTTGAAAATTACAGTATACCAGATGTCAAGGATTTCAAAATATGTTAGAGATTTTAAACGATTTCAAAGGGTTTTAGAAGATTACAAAATATTTTACAAATATTTCAAAAAATTTAAAGAATTATAAAAATTTCAAACAGCTTATGTTACACCAGATTTAAAAGATTTAAAACAATTTCATAAGGTTTCAATAAATTTGAGAAGATTTCAAAAGATTTAATTAATTTTAAAGTTTCCGGGTGAAAATGGAACTGCTTGTTTGAAAATTCGTTTTTTTTTGGTTGAAAACCAATTTTTGTATCTAAAAGTTTAAACAATCTAGTGAAATATTTCATTATTTTAGTTTAAAACTCACCCATTTCATTTTTGGTTCAAAAATGATCCTTTTTTAGTCTAAAATTAATTTATTTTGTTGGAAATTTGTCTTTTTTGGTAGAAAATATATCTGTTTTGACTAAATTTCATCTTTCTCTTTGAAAATTCTAGTATTTCAGTTGAAGATTCTTTATTTAAGAATAATTGATAATTCATCTCTGCTTTTTTTTTTTAGTTGAGAATTAATTTTTTTGACTGAGAATTTATCTATTCAGTTTTTGCTTAAAATTTTATCGTTTTTAGTTGAAAATTTGTCTTTTTTGGTACAAAATTAAGCTTTTTGATCTAAAATTAATCTTTTTGGTCAAAAATTTTGCTTTTTTTTCAAAGATTTATCATTTTATTTGAAAATTTATCTATGTTGGTTGAAAATTTAACTATTTTATTAAAAGTCCGTTTTTTAAGTTAAAAATTAATTTTTTAAATTGAAAATTGAACTAATCCAGTTAAAGATTCTATTATTTTAATTAAAAATTAATCTCTTTAGCTGAAAATTAATTCTTTTAGCTACGAATTCACCCATTTCATTTTGGAGTCAAAATTGATCTTTTTTAGTTTAAAATTAATGTCTTTCGCAGTCTTTATTTGTTAGAAAATTTATCTTTTTCTGCAAAAATTCATCTATTCAATTTGAAGATTCATCATTTTAGTGAAAATTTCCGTTTTTTTATTGGGGATTCATCTCTTTGGTTTTAGTTAAAAATGCTTCTTCGTAGTTGAAAATAAATTTTTTTTAACCGAGAATTTGATCGTTTTTAGTTGAAAATTTCTTTTTTTTTTTGTATAAAATTAAGCTTTTTGATCTAAAATTAATCTTTTTAGTTAAAAATTATGCTATTCTAGTTAAAGATTTATCATTTTAATCGAAAATGTATCTCTGTTGGTACAAAATTTAACTATTTGATTAAAAGTCCGTTTTTTAAGTTAAAAATTAATTTTTTAACTGAAAATTTAACTAATCCAGTGAAAATTAATCTTATTCGTTGAAAATTGATATTTTTTTCCAAAATTGAACTATTCAATTTGAAGATTTATCATTTTAGTGAAAAATTCCGCTATTTTATTGGAAATTCATCTCTTTGGTTGAAAACTTAATAATCTTAGTGAAGCTTTGTGTGTTTTTTTTTAGAAAAATTAATTTTTTAAACTTTAAATTAAACTGTTTTGTTGAAAATTCAACTGTTTCATAGAAAAATCGTGTTTTTGGCTTGAAGATTCTACAGTTTTACATAAAATTTAACTCTTTGATGGAAAATGAATCTGTTTTAGAGTAGCATTTAAATATTTTATTGAAATTTTGTTAATTAATTCGTTTCTTTTTTGGAAATTAATCTTCTCAACTGAAAATTGATACTAGTTCAATATTTCATCATTTTAGTTAAAAATTATCTCTAGATGAAAAATGATTTTTTAGACTGATAATTTACTTATTAAAGTTTCTATTAAAAATTCATCTTTTTCAGTTGAAAATTCATGTATTTTTTTGAAAAATCGTCTTTACTGAATATGTAAGGCAATATTTTGAATTTTACAGGATTTTTGAAAAATTTTAGGAAAAATTCGCATAATTTAAAAAGATATTTAGAAGTTTTGAAAAAAATTGAAATAATTTAAAATCTAATAGTTTCAAACAATTAAAAAAAAAATAGATTTTCGAAGATTTCGAAATAAAGTTTTGAAGTTTTTTAAAATGATTTTGAAAGGTTTAAATAATACAAATTTTTTCTGAAGATTCTTGGAAAAAGTTTAATAATATATATCGAAAAAATAATTCTAAGAGAATATTTAAAAACCTTTGAAAAAAAGTCCAAAATCATTCCGAAAAAATCTGGAAGATTTTAGTGCATATTTTTTTAATTTTTGAGAATCTAAAAAAATTGAGACTCTTCAAGTCAGTTTAAAAGATATTTAGGAATGTTAGAAGATTTGAAGAGAATAAAAACACTTTAACATTTGAAAAGATTTTCAAATATTCAGAAAATATTTTTTAATCTTTTAAAGTTGAAAAAGTTGTAATTATCTTTTAAACTGAATTGATGTTTTCCTATAATTTAATAAATTCCTGTAAAGTAAAATTATTTTTTTAAAGTATCTAGATTTTTTCGCATTGGATGTAAAATGCGATTGATGATTTTAGTATTTCCAAAATACAAAAGGAACTAAAATAGTAACGATAGTTACTTTTTTGCAAAAATAATTCAGCAAAAGTAAAATTTTTAGACGTTAACTTTCTTTTAAAATGTACGTTACATATTTTAAAATATTTTATAAAATTTTAGTTTAATTTAAAAACATTTTTTACAGCAATTTTCCGGGAATGAGGAGATTGATTGCATTAAATTATTGGACGAAACGCGGACGATAGCGAAATCAATGAAAGCCGCAATGCTATTGTTAAAAAGTTCACCAGAAGAGTCCCATTTGGAAACTTTAAATACAATCTACGCATCGAAACTAAGTCTCTCGTATCATAAAAATGTGAGAGTTGTTAAAAAGATTGTTAATTTTTTACAACATTTGCCTGAGTAAGTAAATTGAATATTTATATAAATTAAATCTATTGTCCAGAGCATGATGGCCGAAATAATTTGAATAATTTTAGGGTATTTTGAAAACTTCTAATGAATTTTCAAGAGCTTTAAAAAGGTGCAAGGGACTTCAAAAGATTTGAAATATTTTTCAAAATTCTATCAAGATCTTTAAAAAGTTTCAAGAAATTAAAAAAAAATTTGAAACGATTTTAAATAAATTCAGAAATTTTAAATGATCTCACCTTCAGGAAATATTATCGAATTTCCTTAAATTTCGCGGGATTTTATAATATTTTAATGTATTTCAAAGAATTTATTAACAATAATTTAAGGAATTTGAAATATTTTTAAATATTTCTAGGTACTGCCTAAGATTTTAATTAATTTTAAAGATTTGAGAATATTTTTAAAGATTTCAATGATTTTTTATTGAATTTCAATCATTTTAAGAGGTACAAAAAGGATTTTAAAAGTCTCGTGGTGTTTTTTAATTTTTCATTGAATTTTCTATTCGTTTCAATAATTTAAAGGAATTTCAAAGGATTTAAAATATGTCGGGATATATAAAAATATTCCAAAGCATCTTCAAGAGATGGAAGCAATTTAAAGGGATTTCAAAAGATTTTAAATATTCCAGGGTATTTTAAAAGATTCAAAAGATTTTTCAATAAATTTCTGTAATTTAATGGGATTCAAAGGATTTAAAATATTGTGTGGCATTTTAAAATATTCCAAGGAATTTTTAAAAGATAAATATTATTTGAATGTATTCCAAGGGATTTTTAAAGACTTGAGAATGTTTTAAAAATCTGCTAGGAAGTTCAAAATAAATTTCAATAATTTTAAGAGGTTTAAACTTTTTCACGATATTTAAAAAAATTCCCAGGAATTTTCAAGAGCTTTAAAAAGTTTCAAGGGATTTTAAAAGATTTGAAATATTTAGGATATTTTTAAAAATTCTATAGAATTTTCAAGATATTTAAAATGTTCCAAGAAATTAAAGAAAATTTGAAACGATTTTAAATAATTTAAGAAATTTTAAAAGATTTTGCCTTCAGGAAATTTTATCGAGTTTTCTTTAATTTCGCGGGATTTTGTAATATTTTTATGTAATTCAAAGAATTTATTAACAATAATTTAGGAATTTCAAATTTTTTTATAGATTCTAATGAATTTTTATTGAATTACAATCATTTAAAGAAATTTCAAATATTTTAGGATACTTAAAAATATTCCAAGGTATCTTCAACAGATAAAAATAATTTAAAGGGATTTTATATATTTTTTTAATTCCAAGGAATTTTTAAGAGCTTTAAAAACTTTTAAAGAATTTCAAATAGAGTTCATAAATTTGCGGGGATTTTCAAAGATTTCTGGGAAGTTTAGAAATTTACAGGATTTTAAAAAATATTTGAATGATTATTAGGGATTATAAAATTTTTCTTAAGATTTGAATGAATTTTCTAAAATTTCAGGAAATGTGCAATAATTTAGAGGACCTATAAGTTTTTAACATATTTTAAGAGATTCGAATGGAATTTTTCTAAAATTTTCGAGGATTTGAATGATTTTAGGGGATTTTTAATGCTTAAAACCTCTTAAATTCTCCACAATTTCAGCAATTATCAGTTTATTATCAGTTCAATTATCAGTTTTATAATTCAAAGGTTTCAAAAATAGTTTCAGATCAAAATGTTTTAACCAATTTGAGAAGATTTCAAAAGATTTCGATGACTTCAAACTAACACAAAAGATTTCATAAAAATTTAAAAAGATTCTAAATGTTTTAATAATTTCAAATAAATGAAAAAGATTTAAACAATATTTCTCAAGCAAAGAATTCAATTTTAAATTCAAAAGATTAATTTTCTATGAAAAAAAAACAATTTCAATAAAATATATAAATTTTCAACTAAAAAAAATAAATTTACAAACCAAAACTAGAATATTTCAATTTGCAGTTAGAAAGTAAATTTTAAATAAACAAAAAAAAAGTTTTCAGCCAAATTAACTAATTTTTAATTGAAAATATATATTTTCAAACAAAATTCATTAAATTATATTATGAATTTTCGAAAATCTTCAAATTTTAAAGCATTTTTATTCTTTTCAAAATTTTATAATTAGCAGTTAAATAAATTATGTTCTAATTAAAAAGAAACTTATTTTCAGCCAAAGAAATTAATTCATAACCAAAAATAGAATAGTTAAATTGTCTACAAAATAGGAAATTTTTTTACAGAAAAAAATTACATTTCTATCAAAAAAGGTAAATTTTCCACAAAGAATGGAATAGTTAAAGTGAATTTGCAACTAAACTGATAAATCTTCAACTAAAAAAGTTATATTTTTAATCAAATACATTGCATTTTCAACTAAAAAGGTACATTTTTTAACAACATTGAAATTGCTAAAGTTTCAGTCAGTAAAATACATTTTTAACCAAAAAAGAAACAAATTTTCAACAAATAGTTAAATTTTCACCTAAAGCAGCTAAATTTTCTACTAAAATAGAATAATGAAGTTTTCAGGAAAAAATTTAATTTTCTACCAAGAAGATTAAATTTCTACAAAAAAAAAGATAAATTTTCGACAAAAATGGAGCAGTTACATTTTCAAATTAAAAAATTAATTCTAAATAAGAAAAAACTAATTTTCGACCAAAAAGATCAGTTTTCAAGCAAATATTACTAATAAGATGAATTTTCTACAAAAATAAACGAATTTCTAACAAATTGCATGAATTTGTAAACAAATATTTGAATTTCTACAGAAATTTTCAACCTAAAAGATGAATAAGTCACCAAGAAGCTCAAATATTCTCCTAAAAATTCTTATTTTCAATCAAAAAGAAGAATTTTAAAACAAATTTTTTTTCTAAAAAAATAATGAGAATTTGCTATTTTTCATGTATAAAATGTATAAATGTATAAAAAGAAAATGTATAAAATAGATGCAGGTGAAATAGGATTTTTTTTTAAAGAAACTTTAGGGGTTGCATTCAACTATTTTTGGTATAAAATTAAAAACCGTTTTGGTTGAAATATCAAATAACACGTTTTTCGTTGAGAATTCATCCTTTTTGCTTCAAAATGCAACTATTTAGTTGAAAGTGGAATTACTTTGTTAAAAAAATAATTTATTTAGTTATTGAAAATTCGATTTTTTTGAGAATATTTAAGCTTATTAGCGACTAATTCCTCTTCTAGGTGGAAAATTCCTGTAAAATTCAAATATTTGGTTGAAAATTCATGTACTTCGTTAAAAATTCGTTAATTTTGGTTGAAACTTCATCTTATTGGTTGAAAATTGATTTTTTTGGTTGAAAACTAAGGTTTTTATTGAAAACTTAATTATTCTATTTCAGTTGAAAATGTATCTATTTTTGGTGAACATTGAACTATTTGTTGAAAATCCGGCTTTTTTTTATAGAAAAGTACTCTTGTGAGTTGAAACTTCATTTTTTTGTTTATAAATGAATTTCTATGGTTGAAAATTTAATTATTTTGATAAAAAATTTGTTTTTTTTTGTTGTTTCAAAATTTATTTTACTAACTGAAAATTAAGGTATTTCACTTTTGTTGAAAAATGTCCTATTTTGTAGACAATTTAACTATTCTTTTTTTTGTTAAGAATTCATTTCTTTGGTCAAAAACAATATATTTAGATGAATTTTTTAAAATAAAAAATACATATGTTTGGTTGAAAATTCTACTATCTGGTCAAAAATTCATATTTTTAGTTGAAAATTGATCACTGTGATTAAAAATTGATTTCTTTGGCTCACAATCAGTTTCTTTTATTTGAAAATTTATATTTTAAATTGAAAATTAATTTTGCTGAAAACTCGTTTTTTTTGTTTGTTTAAAATTTACGTTTCTAACTGCAAATTGAACTATTTTAGTTTTAGATTGTAAATTTATCTGTTTTAGTTAAAAATTTATATATTTTATTAAAAGAGGGTATTTTTTGATAGAAAATTTATCTTTTGAATTTAAAATTGAATTCTTTTCTTGAGAAATATTTTTGAAATCTTTTGCTTTTATTTTAAATCATTAAAATATTTAAAATCTTTGTAAAGTTTTTTGGAACCTTTTGAATTTTTGATGAATTTTTTATGAATTTTTTTAAATATTAGCGAAAGATTTCTTTAAGCTCTATTTGTGAAATATTTTGTGCTAGTTTGAACTTATTGAAATATTTTGGAATATTTTCGAAATCTTTCTTACTCATTTGAAATCATTGAAACATTTGAAATCGTTTAAAATCTTAGAATTTTGTTTAAATCTTAAATTATTTAATTAATTTTACACTCAAATTCTTTTAATAAATTATTGAACCCTTTTTGAAACCCTGAAAAGGCTTGTATTCTTTTGAAATCTGTATGAAACTTTTATGAAATATTTGAAATATTTAAATATTTAAATAGTACATGTAAAGTCATACATATATATTACATTTTTGATCAACCGTGATTCAAAAAATGTGCGATAACTGTTAAAAAATTATGAAAATTCAAGTTTTTATCATTTGTTTTCAACTTTAAATCCACTGTGGAGACACAAGAAATTATATCACGGGATATAAAAATTCAGTTGTCGTATAAAACTTTTCCTATAAGTTTAAATTTAAAAAAATGTATATTTTTTTAAATTAGAAATTAATTATAATTATAAATTCAAAAAAAAAAAAAGATTTTTTACTGCATAAAAATTTAATCTTTAAATATTAACTATTTTTCCCAAATTCCTCTCTGTTGATTTCAACTTTACCTAATTCTTTTCAAGCTACAAATTTAGTTCCGAGGATCTTGGAACTGCCACAAAATTGACGGCTGGTTTACTAGCCTATGGGGATTTGGATATTCAAGGTGTAATGTATCACGAATGTTATTCTCTAGTTGTCTCAATTTTGGGAGTTGAGTTTACAAGAAACAGACGACACTGGGAAAGCTTGTCGTTTTTATTTGAGCCAACAATTATGACAGAAATTATTTGTCATGGTGCAAAACACGAGAATGCCAAGGTTCTTTTTTAAAAAAATCTCTTAGGTACGAATTAATGAAAAGTACAATAAGTCCAAAAGTATATAATTTTTTATTTTTTTTATTTTAGATCAGAAATATGGCGGAAGAAATGCTAGTTTACATGTTAAAGGGCAAAGTTCAAATGGGTGAAACGGGCTGGATGAAATTTTTAGAGTCCATGGTTCCCGTATTGCCTCTTTTGCAATGTTTGGCGTCCAATCAGACAAGTTTAGGACAGTCTGTTATTAAAATGCTTGATCCTGATGTTTCTAATGATATACAACTTTCCTACATCGAGGTATTTAAAAATATATTTATTTTTTCTCTTTTTTAGATCTTTAAAATTTGGTGTATCTTTAAACCCTGGCAGGCCTTGGACTATATATTCGAATTTTCTACCAAAAAAAAAGAATTTTCAACCAATCAGTTGAATTTTCAATAAAGGAGTTACATTTTTAGTTAGAATCATCGATTTTTAAGAAAAGGCAAACAATATGTCAACTTAAATGGTGAATTTAACAAACAAATTACCTTTTAGGAAAGTAGTTTAACTTTCAACCAAGGAGTTCAATTTTTTAGCAAAAAAATAAATAAATTTGCAACAAAATACATAAATTAATAACCAAATAGTCGAATTTTATACCAAAAAGAATAATTTTCTATCTAAAACGAAAAATTTTCAACTTAAAAGATGAATTTTCAACATATTAGATATATTTTCGTCTCAATAGTTTGAACACTGGATGTGATACAAGTCCAAATTTGATTTGATTAATTGTTAGTTGAATTTTCATCAAGGAGAATTAGTTTTAAAAAAAGAAAAAGGATTTTCTTTAAAATCCTTTAGGTTTGTAACAATTAGTAGATTTTTCTACGAAATTGTCGACTTTTTCATCCAAATGACAAATTTTTCTGAAAGCAGAGGAAATTTCAACCCGAAAATGAGAATTTTCAACCAATCAGTTTAATTTTCAATAAATAAATTACATTTTTAGTGAAAAACATTAATTTTTAACAAAAAGGAAACCAAATTTCGAATAAAATGGTGAATTTAACGAAAAATTACCTTTTAGGAAAGTAATTGAACTTTCAACCAAGGAGTTCAATTTTTTATAAAAAAAGATGAATTCGCAATAAAATATATAAACTATTAATCAAATAGTTTAATTTTCGATTAGAAAAGACGAACTTTCAACAAAATACATAAATTTTCAACCAAAGAGTTGAATTGTCGAGAAAAAGAATAATTTTCTATCTAAAACAAACATTTTTTAACCCAAAGACGAATTTTAAATAAATTAAATAGATGTTCAATTCAATAGTTTGAACAATGGAGGTGATGCTAGTCCAAATTTTATTTGATTAATTCTTAGTTTAATTTTCATTAAGGAGAATTAATTTAAAAAAAGAAAAAGGATTTTCTTCAAAATCGCGTATTTTTGTAAGGAGAGGAATTTTCCACCCGAAAATAAGAATTTTCAACCAATCAGTTGAATTTTCAACAAATTAGTTACATGTTTAGTTAAAACCATCAATTTTTAAGAAAGAGAAAATTTTCTACAAAAAAAGATGAATACGCAACAAAATAAATAAATTTTTTTTTAAATTTTTCTTAAAAATCGTTTAGGTTTAACAATTAACAATTGGTCGATTTTTCTACGAAATTGTGGAATTCTTCATCTGAATGACAAATTTTTTAGAAAGGAGAGGAATTTTCCATCCGAAAATAAGAATTTTCAAACAAACAATTGAATTTTCAACAAAGAAATCACATTTTTAGTTAAAACCATCAATTTTCAAGAAAGAGAAAACAAAATTCCAACTCGAATAATAAATCTTTAAAAAATGAAATTTTTGGAAAGTAGTTGAAATTTTAACCGCAAAATTCAATTTTCTACCAAAAAAAAAAAGATGAATTCACAACAAAATACATAAATTGTTGAGAAAAATATTTGAATTTTCAATCAAAAAGAATATCTTTCTATCCAAAACAAAAAATTTGCAACCTAAAAGACGAATCTTCAACAAATTAGATAAATTTTCAATTGAATAGTTTGAACAATGGAGGTGATGCTAGTCCATATTTTATTTGATTAATTTTTAGTTTAATTTTCATTCAGGAGAATTAATTTAAAAAGAGAAAAAATATTTTCTTTAAAATCGTTTAGGTTTAACAATTAATAATTTGTCGATTTTTCTACGAAATTGTTGAATTTTTCATCCAAATGGCAAATTTTTTGGAAAGGAGAGGAATTTTCAGCCCGAAAATGAGAATTTTCATACAAACAATTGAATTTTCAACAAAGAAGTTACATTTTTAGTTAAAACCGGTAATTTTAAACAACAAGGAAATAAAATTTTAACTAAAATGGTGAATTTAACAAACATAAAATACCTTTTAGGAAAGTAGTAGTAAAATTTAAACTAGAATTATAAATCTTTAAAAAAAACTGTTATGAAATTAGTTGAACTTGTAACCAATCAGTTCAATTTTTTATTTAAAAAATGAATTTGCAACAAAATACATAAATTGTTAACAAAATATTTAATTTTTTGACCAAGAAGATTAATTTTCTATTGAAAAAAGAAAGTTCAACCTAAAAGACGAATTTTTAAGGAATTACATTTATTTGATTAATTTTAGATTATATTTGTTTTGTTTCTAAAAAAAATTTTTAACTAAAAAAAATCAAATTTCGAACAAAAATGCGGTTGTTAAATTTTCATTCAGGAAAAATAGTTTAATAAAAGAAAACAGATATTCTATCAAATATCTTAAGTTTGTAACAACTACTAGAATTCTTTTTGATTTTATTAAATTATTTATCTGAATTTATTATTAAAGAAATGAAAATTTCATTGAATAACAAAGTCATTGTCAACAAAGTAGTTACATCTTTAGTTAAAACCATACATTTTTATTAAAAAGATGTAAAAAATATTAACTAAAATGATTAATTTAAACAAAAAATTAACTTTTAGGAAATTAGTTAAAATTTCAATCGAGAAGTTCAATTTTCTACAAAAAAAGATGCATTCGCAACAAAATACATAAATTGTTTAAAAAAATATTGAAATTTTCAACCAAGGCGATTAATTTTCTATTAGAAAAGACGAACTTTCAACAAAATACATACATTTTCAACCAAAGAGTTAAATTTTCAAACTAAAAAAAAAAAAATTCTTAAAAAAATAATTTTCAACCTAAAAGACGAATTTTTAAGGAATTACATAAATTTTCAACTAAAAAGTTTGTGCACTGGATTTGATTCTAGTCTAAATTTGATTTTAATAATTTTTAGTTGAATTTTCATCCAGGAGAATTAATTTAAAAAAAAAAAGAAAAAGGATTTTCTACAAAATCGTTAAGGTTTGTAACAATTAGTAGATTTTTCTACGAAATTATCGAATTTTTCATCCCAATGACAAATTTTTTAGAAAGCAGAGGAATTTTCAACCCGAAAATACTAATTTTCAACCAATTAGTTGAATTATTCAAAAAGTGGTTGTATTTTTAGTTAAAACCGGTAATTTTTAACAAAAAGGAAATAAAATTTTAACTAAAATGGTGATTTTAACAAACAAAAAATACCTTTTAGGAAAGTAGTAGTAAAATATAAACTATAATTATAAATCTTTAAAAAAAACTTATGGAATTAGTTGAACTTGTAACCAATGAGTTCAATTTTTTATCAAAAAAGATGAATTCAGAACAAAATACATAAATTGTTAACAAAATAGTTGAATTTTCAACCAAGAAGATTAATTTTCTATTAGAGAAGACGAACTATCACAAAATACATAAATTTTTTAATTAAAGAGTTGAATTTTCGACCAAAAAAAAATAGTTTTCTTTTTTTTCATTTCGTTTCTGAAAATTTCTAACTAAATAGTTGCATTTTTTAACTAAAAAAATTAATCTATTTTTCACCAAAAATGTGGTAGTTAAATTTCGATTCGGAAGAATGAATTTAAAAAAAGAAAAAGTATTTATTTTCACAAATTTTCTAGAAAGCAGAGAAATTTTCAACCCGAGAGTAAGAATTTTGATCAAAAGTTTTAATTTTCAATCAATCAATTGAATTCTCAACAAAGTAGTTGCATCTGTAGTTAAAACCATAAAATTGTAACAAAAAAAAAATTCCACTAAAATAATGAATTTAACCAAAAAATTAACTTTCAGGAAAGTCGTTGAAATTTCAACCGAGAAGTTCGATTTTCTACCAAAAAAGATGAAATCGCAACTTAATACATAATTTTTTAACCAAATAGTTGAATTTTTAACCAAAAAGTTTAATTTTCTATTTAAAAAGTCGAACTTTCATCAAAATACATAAATTTTCAACCAAAGTATTGAATTTTCGACCAAAAAGAATAATTTTCTACCTAAAAAAAGAATTTTCAACCTACAAGACGAATTTTCAACGAATTACATAAATTTTCAACTAAATAGTCTGAACAATGGATGTAATACTAGTACAAATTTTATTTTATTAATTTTTAGTTTATATTTGTTTCATTTTTAAAAATTTGTAACTAAGCAGTTTAATTTTTTAACTAAAAAAAAATCAATTTTTAACCAAAGATGCTATTGTTAAATTTATATTAAGGAGAATTAATTTTAAAAAAGAAATTCATTTTTCTACAAAATAGTTTAATTTTGTAACAAATAGTACAATTTTCTATGAAATTGTCGGATTTTTAATCCAAAATGACAAATTTTGTAGAAACCAGAGGAATTTTCAATCCGAGAATAAGAATTTTGATCAAAAGTTTTAATTTTTAACGAAAAGATAAAAAAACTCCACTTAAATTATTAATTTAACCAAAAAAGTAACTTTTATGAAAGAAGTTGAAATTTCAACCGAGAAGTTAAATTTTGTACCAAAAGAATATGAATTTGCAACAAAATACATAAATTGTTGACCAAATAGTTGAATTTTCAACCAAGAAGAATTATTTTCTATTTGAAAAGTCGAACTCCCAAGAAAATAGATACATTTTTTACCAAATTGTTGAATTTTATACAAAAAAGAATAATTTTCTACCAAAAAAAGTTTAAGTTTGTACAAAATAGTTTAATTTTCTACCAAATTTTGAATTGTTAAACCAAATAGACGAATTTTCTAAGAACAGTTAAATTTTAAACGGAGAATATGAATTTTTGATAAAAAAAAGTCATTTTCTAGCAGTTAAATTTTTAAGAAAATAGTTCAATTTTAAATTTTAAATATAAATTCTAATAAAAAATAATAATTTGGAACTAAATTTATGAATCTTGAATCAAAAATGTATAATTAACTATTTTTTATGAAACTACTTGAATATGAAACTAAAAGTGAATATTTTCCAACTAAACAGTTGTATTTTTAACCAAAAAAATTTTTTTTCTCATAAAATCGACGAATTAAAAAAAAATACATGGATTTTTAACCAACGTGTCAAATTATCTACTAAATTCTTGATTTTTTAAACCAAAAAGACAAAAATTTATTTTAAAAAAAGAAATGAAAAACAAATGTCAATCAGATAGTTGAATATTGTCATCAAAATAGTTAAATTTTCAGTTTAAAAAATTAATTTTATCAACAGAAAAAACTAATTTTCAACTAAAATTATTAATCTCATACGAAAATTAACATTTACGAAAGCAGTTTAACTTTCAATGAAAAAGTTAAATTTCTAATCTAAAAAGATGAATTTACGACGAAAAATGTAATAATTGATATTTAAAAAAAAATTTAATTTAAAATGAAAAGGAGTTGGATTCATAAAAAATAATTTTTAAAAAAGATCTTGAATTCTAGACTAAAACTAAATTATTTTCAACCGTAAAGTTACATTTTTAACCAAAAAAATGTATTTTCTACGAAAAAAGACGATTTTTCAAGCAAATAAATCAAGTTAAATAGTTAAATTTTCCAGCCAGAAATACGAATTTTCTACAAATCAGTTAATTTTTTAAGAAAATGTTATTTGCAAACGAAATCGATTAATTTTCAATCTAACAGTTGCCTTTTTAACCCAAAAAAGTAAAATATCTAGAGAAATTGATAAAACACAAATATTATTCAAATAGCTAAATTTTCTAAAAAAAATTGTTGATTTTTCAAATCGAAAAGACAAGTTTTCTACTACGCAGCTAAAATTTTAATCCCAGAGTATGAATTTTTAACATAAAAGTTAATTTTCAACAAAAAAAGTTACATTTTTAACCCAAAAAATTTACTTTCTGCGAAATTTTATGATTGAAAAGTTTCAGATTTTTTAATTTTTAAACCAAGAAAGACGAATTTTCAACAAAGTACTTAAATTTTTAACCCCGAATTTCTTATTGGGTTTTGTTAATTAATCCTGCTATAAATAAATATGGATTTACATAATTTATAAACTAAATAATAACATTTCAAATAAATTTTGAAACTAATTTTTAATATTTTTTAAATATTAGATTAAAAAACTGAGAAATTTATTAAAAAATAAAGTTAATTCTCCATTGGACACTTTTCAACTTCAAACTCTATACTTTTAACCCTCAAAGTGCATACATGCTAAAAATCACGATAAAGTGCATCGTGGGTGTTTAACACCCCAGCGTATTTAATCATGTATTGTTTAACCCCTATTGAATATTTTGTCACAATAAAATTATCCAATATAGTTTAAGGTATTTTTAATAAGGTAGAGTTGATTTTACAGCCATTTATTTGTTTTAAGTTTGTTAAAAAAATTATTGAAAAAAAGTGAAAAAATGAGTTGTTTACTTAAAAATTCATAACTCACGCAATTTTAATGATTTTAACCTGAAAATTTCTGACTATACTTTTGTAATAGTGTACTTTCATAAAAAAAATATTGCAACATGAGTGCTTTCAAAAAAGATATTTATTTGCACCCCATGATATTTTTACTTACAGTTAATGTCTCCAACTAAAACTAGATGGCGACACTTACTTAATTTTTTCGAGTCAAGTATGGTTTGTAAGAGTTTGAAATTTTCTTGGGGTGTCAGTCACCCATAATACACTTTAAGTGTTAAATTTGGACTCCAGATAAGTGTCATAATTAAAAAATGTTATGGACCTATTTTTACACTATTTTTTTAGATTTCTGACACTATTTACACTACTTTTGATAACTAAAATAAGTCAAAGGCCTGCACAGAAATTATAATTATTTGCCTATTTTTTATTATCCTGTTTGAATTATCTCTAAATTTTTTACAAAACTTTAAATTGTATAACTAGTGTTGTCAATGAAAATTTTATTGCACATAGGTTTTAAAAGGTAATCTCCGATTTCTATTTGCCGCTAACGCTGATATAAGAGAAGAAGCTGTATGTCGATTAATTTGGCTACTCGGAAAAGAAAGCGGCTCAGCCCAGAAATTGCCAAGATTATCGTCTCTGCACGGGTTGCCTCTGAGTTCTCTTTGTGTTTTTGAACGAGAAACCTCTTTTAGACGACCTGACGGCAGTTATCAGGTATAAAAAAATTTTAAATTAATCAATAATTTGTTTTAAAAAACTCAAATTTCAAGGTGGCCCCGTAGAAGGAAAACGAAACATTTTTTTAAACCTGAAAAAAAACTGGGAAGTGGATGTGAATTCATGTTTTGTCCGGGAATTTCCAAATTATTTTGCGAAAATTTAAATTTAATAAATCAAAAGTAGTTTTTTTATAAAATATATTAATAACAGTATATAATTCATTCGTGAAATAAATTCAAAGTGTCATTCATTGAGTTTAATAAGAAAAAATTTAATATTTTGGGTACGGTCAGTTCTTTTGTATGGTTCTGAATGTCAAAAGTTTTCTATTTTTTATAGCGAAGATAAGCTACATTTTAAACAATTAAAAAACCAAATTTTTTGGAGAAAAATCGTATTTTTTTGGTTGAATTCAACTGTTTTGAATCAAAATTTTATCAGTTGAAGTTTCTTTTTTTTTTATTAAAAAATTTTTCTTTTATTTGCTTTATTTTTGGTTAAACACTGATCTTTTTTATTTTGAAAATTACATAATTTTGTTGAATATTCCTCCAATTTTTGTTGAATTCCATGGCTTCTAATTAAAAATATTTTTTGGTTGAAATATCAACTATTAAATTTTACGGTTGAAAAATCATTTTTTGCTTGAAAATTTACCTGATTTTTTCAAAATTTGTTTTTCTTTTCTTTTTTTAGAAAGTTATCCTTCTTGTTTGAAAATCCATATATTTTGGTTAAAAATTCTTTTTTTTTTGTTACCAATTTAACTACATTGTCAAAAAAAAAATTTTTGTAAAAATTATTATTTCAGTTGAAAACTCATTAGTTTTGGTTTAAAATTGAACTACTTTATTAAAAATTTGTCTTTTTGTTTAAATTTTAAAGTTTTTTATTCAATATTAAAATTTGTTTTTGGTTGGATTTTCAAATATTTCAGTTTTTGTGGAAAATTCATCTTTTTTGGTTCAAAGATATACTACTTAGTTAAAAAGTAATTTTTTGGTTGAAGATTCATTACTTTAGTTAAAAATTAATTTCTGTATTCCATTTTTGGTTAAAATTTTATTTTCCTTGTTTGAAAATCTAACCATTTTCTTGAAAATACTTTTTCTTTTAGTAGAAAATTTGCTGTTTTTAGTTAGAACTTAAAATATTTACTACATTTATTTCTTACTCTTTAACAAAGTAGTATAACTTTGCACCAAAAAAAAATAATTTTCAACAAAAAATTGAATAGTTGATATTCCATCCGAAATATATTTTAATATTAAATTTTATAAAATAGTTGAATATAAATTGAGAAAACAAATCTGAAATGAAATAATCAATTTTTAACTTCAAAAATTTAATTTTAAAAAATATTTCAATAAAATAGTTAAATTTTCGTCGAAAGAAATGAATTTGTAACTAAAAAATATGAAGTTGGAGCCAAAAATGAAATAGTACTGAAATTTTCAACGAAAAAAGATTAATTTTCAAACAAGAAGATCAATTTTCTACCGAAAAGTCGATTTTTCAACCAAAAAGTTTCATCTTTAATAAAAAAAAGATATTTTTAACAAAGTAGTTAAATTTCTAACCAGGAAATGGAATTTAACCAAAAATAAATGAATTTGCAATCAAGAAGAAGAATTTTTTTAAAAAGTCAATTTTGAAACACATAAGTAGTTGAATTTTCAACTAAAAAGATTGATTAAAAAAAATTAGATTATTCAACCTATAAATTATTTTTCAACAAAAAATATTAATTTTCAAGAAAATACATTATTTTTCATCCAAATGGTTCATTTTTAAACTAAAAAACCGAATTTTTAACCAAAAGCAGATAAGTTAAATTTTCAGTTAATCAATTTTGAACAAAAGAAATGAATCTTCAACAAAAAACGTAAAATGTAATAGTTGATATTCCAATAAAAAATTTTTTTGAAATAATAGCCGTGGAATTCAATTAAAAAGTGCGAATTTTCAACAAATAAAGTAAGTTGGAAGCGAGAAAAGAAGACGGTTTTTCTCCAAAACTAAAAAAATATTTGAAAAAATGACGACATTTGAAAACGAAAAAATTAAATTTTTTACACAAGATCCGTAAAAAAAGAAGAAAAATTCTTTGAATATTCTACACGTGTTCTATATGTTCTATACGTATTTTTAAAATTTGCAAAAAAAAATCTACGAAATTACGCGTATTTGAATTTTGTGTTTGGTTTATTAAAAACTGTTGATTTTATTTAATTATCTATAACTTTCACCTGCCTAATTCAGATATTTATTATTTTTATTTTGAAAGCGTTTATTGTCAAATAATTTTTCTAATGTTTTCAAAATTTGGAGAAGAAAATAAAAAAGATTTTCTGGAAAACCCCACCTTTTTATTCTTCTCAATATTTTTAAAAAATTATATTTTTTGAATTTTTTTTATTTAAGGATGTAAGATATCGCAATAAAGCAAGAGATAGTTTTTATTTTTATAACTTTTTAGACTGTAGCGAGAAAAATTAGAAAATTGGATTTTGTGAAAAAAAATTCTCCTGGCTACAAAAGTTATTTAGCCCACATAATACGCACAACATGCCGTCCTGATTGTAAAAAAATGTCAACTTCAGGTCTTTTTTTGCAACCTTATCAAAAAAAAAAAACACAAAATTTAAAAAGTTGAAATATTGAAAATTTCCGATTAACTTGTCTAATTATGAGAAATTGTTTATTTTTTTCGATTTTTTCCCTAATGCCACAAAGAAAATGTTTAGTACAATTACCCATAAATCTAATCATATTTAGTTTTTCAGTCCATCATAATAGTAAAATCCACATTTAATAATAAGGCATTAGTATTTTAAAATTGAACAAAAATTATTGTACAAATTAAAAATTTGAAGATTGACTGTTCGAACCCGGAAATAAGACCATAAAAATGCCCAGAAATTTGTTCTGAAATTTGGTGGTCACCTTAAAAATATATTTTCATAAGGTGCAAAAAACTGACTTAAAAATGTACGCTTATTTCAGAGAACTAGTTTGTTATCCGTGCTTGAAATGCTGAAATCTTCGAGTATTGAACCAAAAATTAGGAAATCGGCTCTGGTTCAAGTGAGCGTGATGCTAACTGACGTTTCTTTACATAAACTTTTTATCGCCGAAAGTGGACTGCAGATAATACTGGAAATGTTTTCCAGTGCTTTGGTAATTTTTATAAATATTATATTTCGAGGCCATGCACTCACTACACTATTTGACACTTTTTTTTAGCGATGAGACTATTTTGCTAATATTTTGGAAAAAATTACACTAAAGGCACACAATTTTCCGTAATTTAAATATTTCAATTATTTAAAAAAATTATTTATCATTTGAAGAACAAAATACAATTTTTTTAATTTAAATTTTTATCGCTATTTTCTGCTGATGCCAATATTTTGTTACATTTTCTAGAAAAATGTTTACGAATTTGTTCACTAATTTGGCTAAAATAACCGGAAAATTGTTTCTATGGGTAATTAATAGTTTTTGTTTGAAATTTCGAACCACTAATTTTTTTGTGAATTTATTTTCGAGATTCTTATGAGTTAAAAAATTAGTTCAATTTTCAACCACGTATTTGAATTTTTAACAGAAAAAGATTAATTTTAAATAAAAACGGCAATATTTGTTTATTTAGCTAAGAAAAAATTGTCATTTTACACAAAAAACAGTCGAAGCAAAAAAGATTTTTTAAATCAAACAGTTACATTTTTAATTTTAAAAAAATGAGTTCAACAAAGTAGTTCAATTTTTGACCCAGAAGTCATTGATTTAACTGTATTGAACCAGACAAAAAAGAGTTTGTAACAAAATACTTTATTCTTCAACTAAAACAGAATAATTTTCAAACAAACAGTTGCATTTTTAACTTTTAAAAAGTGATTTTTTACTAAAAAAATGACAAATTTCGAACAAAAAAAAAAATTAGTTATCAACTAAATAGTTACATTTACTATCAAATGTTTAAATTTTCTAATTAAAAATACGATTTTTTTACAGAAAAATATACATTTAAGCCAAAAAGACGATTTTTTTTATAAACAGTAGATTTCTGAAAAATTAGTTAGATTTTCAGTTAATGAAACTAATTTTTAACTTTAAAAAACGAATTTTCAACTAAGATTATAAATTTTGAACCAAAAAAATTAATTTTTAAGAAAGTAGTTCAAATTTCGACCCAGAAATTGATTTTTTAACGTAATAAGACGAATTTTAAACAAAAAAATGTAATGTCTGATATTACAAAAAATAAATATTTTAATTAAATATAAAAAAACAATTGGATTTAACCAGAAAAGACGAATTTTCAACAAAAATACTTTAATCTTCAACTAAAACAGATTCATTTTCAACTAAACAGTTGCAATTTCAGCTTTAAAAAAAATGATTTTCTACCAAGAAAATTACAAATTTCGAACAAAGTACATCAGTTATCAACTAAATAGTTACATTTACTATCAAATGTTTAAATTATCTAGTTAAAAATACGATTTTCTTGCAGAAAAATATACATTCAAGCTAAAAAGACGATTTTTGTTATAAACAGTAGAATTTTGAAAAAATAGTTAAATTTTCAGTTAATAAAACTAATTTTTAACTAAAAAAAAGAATTTTCAATCAAATTATTAAGCTTCAATAAAAAAAATTAATTTTTAAGAAATTAGTGCAGTTGTTTAATTTTCAAATTAAAAATATGAACTTTCTACAAAACAGTTGACGAATTTTCAATAAAACAGTTGAATTTTCGTTAAAGCAGTTAAATTTTCACTTAAAAAATTAATTTTCAACAACAAAAAACGCACTTTCAACTCGACTCAGAAATTTAATTTTTAACGTAATAAGACGAATTTTTAACAAAAAATGTAATAGCTGATATTACAAAAAATAAATATTTTAATGAAAAAATAAAAAGCAATTGGATTTAAAATAAAAAGTAGTTGGATTTGACCAACAAAGTCTGATTTTCAATAAAATACAACAATTTTCTACCAAATCGTTTAATTTTCAACTTGATAGTACGAATTTTCTACAAAACAGTTGAATTTTCAATCCGAAATTGTGAACTTTCAAGAAAAAAAATTAATTTGTAACCGAAACAGATTAATTTTTAACCAAACAGCAGCATTTTTAGTAAAAATGAAAGAAGAAATTTTTGCAGAAAAAAATTAATGCAAGCAAAAGACTCGAATTTTCTATAAAAAATTTGAATTTTCATTAAAGTAGTTAAATTTTCATTAAAAAAATTAATTTTCAAAAACAAACGTATTTTCAACTAAGATCATGAATCTAGAACCAAAAAAAATTAAATTTTAAGAAAGTATTTGAAAATTGCAACCAAAGTGTTGAATTTGTAACATAAAAAGATGAATTTTCAACAATAAATTTAATAGTTGATATTTTAACAATAAGATAATTTGAAAAAAATATGAATTTAACCAGCAAAAACGAATTTTTGAGTTACACTTTAAAAAACAAACTATTTTTAACAAAATATATAAATTTTTAACCAAATACTCAAATTTTTTACCAAATTGTTTAGTTTTCAAGATTCAAATATAAATTTTTCCATAAAACAGTTGAATTTTAAACCCGAAAATCTGACCTTTCAACAAAAAAGTCCATTTTCAACAAAAAAATATGAAATTTCTACAGATAAAAAATAAATTTTCAAACTAAAAAGATGAATCTGCAACAAAATAGTTGAATTTTCAATTTAAAAAAATCTTTTAGTTAAGAAACAAACAAAATTCCAATCAAATTGTTGAAATTTCAAGCCAAAAAGACGAATTTTCCAAAAATTAATTCAATTTTGAACCAAATAATAAAATGTTTAAATCAAAAGTATGAATTCTTATCGAAAAATGTAATATTAGACTATTTATTTATTGTTTATATTCTTATTACACTATTTATAAACTATTTTTTTTTAATTTGTGACACTTTTCACACTATTTTTTATCTCTAAAGTAATGTCTAAGACTCTTTATCGAAATTGAAATTTAATTTCATCTGAAAAAATATTTCCAATTATTTTTTTTTTAGATTGAAAAAGACTTTATCAATTACCCAGATTCCGTAATACCAATATTGACAATATTGAGGTTGCTTTGTGCAACAGAAGCTTCAGTTCGTCGTGAACTCTCTACTCGAGTTGAAATCTACTTTAATATTCTCAGAAGTAAGTACATTTTATTTTCCGGGATGATTTTAATTTTTCATGATTTTTTTCAATTATTAATTTATATTTTCAAGGTTTATTTCTTTTTCCCAATAACGAGTGTGTTAAAGTGGATGCTTCCCAGCTTTTATGCCTACTTCTCTACAACGAAAACATTATGAGACTGGGAGAAAAAAATGTGGACTCGAATATTCCTTTCAATATTTCACTACCGCATTTGATAGTAACGCAAATGAAACTCCCGTTTACCTGTAAAAGTCATTGGAAAACGAGCATTCACAGAAGATCTGACGTGTCTGGTAAATAAATTATATTAATTTTTATCATTTGCAGGGCTCCGACTCACCCTACAATTGGCGCTAGTTGATTTTTTTTCCAGCGATTTCACTATTTTAGAAAATGCCACTAATGCCATTTCTTTATTTATTTATTTTTATTTTATTTTTAAATAATTTAGAGTCCAAAATTTATCCTAATCATATTTCAAAAATTTCAAGTCGAAATAGATATGCATTTAACAAAGTAGTGCAGTTTTCAATAAAAAAATATGCGTTTTCTACCGAACGAGATGAATTTGACAAAGAAGTTAAAAGGATTTTTTAGAAAAATTTTGCCTTTCAAATTTGAAAAGATGAATTTTCATCAAAAAAGCTCATTTTTACCCAAGGAAGATGAATTTTCAATTAAGAATGGAATAGTTGAATTTTCAGATGAAAAATTGATCAAAAGAAAATTATTTTCACTTAAAGAGGTGAATCTTTAAAAAATGGATTTTTAATCATGTATTTAAATTTTTAAATAAAAACCTGAATTTTCTACTAAAAAGAAAGATTTTTCAATGAAATACAAGAATTTTCAACAAAATTGTAGAAATTCTAAGCCACAAAGACGCATTTTCTACAAAACAGTTAAATTTTCAAGAAAAACTTAATTTTCAATCAAATAGTTGACTTTGAACCAAAATAGTTCGATTTCTAACGAAAAACATAATTTTCAACTAAGAAGATAAACTTTCTCAAAAAAAAAGAACGATATTTAACCAAAATACAAGAATTTTCAACTAAAAATTTTATTTTCACCCAAGTAGTTTAATTTTCTACTAAATTGTGGAATTATTAAGTAAAAAGGAAATAAAATTTCAATCAAGAAGATTAACTTTCTTTAGAAAAAGACGAAATTTAATAAAAAATTTTAACTAAACATTTTCAATTTCTACAAAAATATTTTACTTTTCAACGAAAAACTTAATTTTCAACTAAGAAAATAAATTTTTTTTTCAGATAAACTTTTTCATCTAAGTAGTTGAATTTTTCACTAAATTGTGGAATTTTTAAGTAAAAAAGACGAATTTTCCACAAAACAGTTAAGTTTTCAAAAAAACACTGATTTTGCATAGACACAGTTGAATTCTTAACCAAATACTTGAAAATTCTACTAAAACAGTTTAACTTTCAACCAAAAAATCAATTTTCATTCAAGAAGATTTACTTTCTTCCAAAAAAAGACCAAATTTAATTTAAAAAATCAAACATTTTTAACCAAAAAATTAGTCTACAACCACGTAATTAAATTTTTAAGCAAGCAGTTGAAATTTCTACGAAAATAGTTCAATTTTCAACGAAAAACTTAATTTTCAACTAAGAAGATAAACTTTATCAACAAAAAGAATGATATTTAACCAAAATACAAGAATTTTCAACTAAAAATTTTATTTTCACCCAAGTAGTTTAATTTTCTACTAAATTGTGGAATTATTAAGTAAAAAAGAAATGAAATTTCAATCAAGAAGATTAACTTTCTTTAGAAAAAGACGAAATTTAATAAAAATTCAAGGATTTTCAAGCAAAACTTTAATTTACAATCATATAGTTAAATTTTTAACTAAACATTTGCAATTTCTACAAAAATATTTTACTTTTCAACGACAAACTTAATTTTCAACTAAGAAGATAAACTTTCTCAATAAAAAAATACGAAATTTAACCAAAATACAAGAAGTTTCAACTAAAAAGTTAATTTTCATCTAAGTAGTTGAATTGTTTACTAAACTGTGGAATTTTTAATTAAAAAAGACGAATTTTCCACAAAACAGTTAAGTTTTCAAAAAAACACTGATTTTGCATAGAAACAGTTGAATTCTTAACCAAATACTTGAAAATTCTACTAAAACAGTTTAACTTTCAACCAAAAAATTAATTTTCATTCAAGAAGATTTACTTTATTCCAAAAAAAGACCAAATTTAATAAAAAAAATCAAACATTTTTAACCAAAACATTAGTTTACCACGATATAGTCAAATTTTTAAGCAAGCAGTTGAAATTTCTACGAAAATAGTTCAATTTCCAACGAAAAACTTAATTTTCAACTAAGAAGATAAACTTTCTCAAAAAAAGAACGATATTTAACCAAAATACAAGAATTTTCAACTAAAAATTTTATTTTCACCCAAGTAGTTTAATTTTATACTAAATTGTGAAATTATTAAGTAAAAAATACGAATTCCCTACAAAACAGTTAAATTTTCAAAAAAAGACTGATTTTTCATAGAAACAGTTGAATTCTTAACCAAATACTTGAAAATTCTACCAAAATAGTTTAATTTTTAACCAAAAAATGAATTTTCAATCAATAAGATTAACTTTCTTTAGAAAAAAACGAAATTTAATAAAAATTCAAGACTTTTCAACCAAAACCTTAGTTTACAACCATATAGTTAAATTTTTAACTAAACAGTTGAAATTTCTACAAAAATAGTTCAATTTTCAACGAAATACTTAATTTTCAACTAAGAAGATAAACTTTCTCGAAAAAAATTATATTTAACCAAAATACAAGAATTTTCAACTAAAAATTTTATTTTCATCTAAGTCGTTTAATTTTCTACTAAATTGTGGAATTTTTAAATAAAAAAGATGAATTTTCTATAATACAGTTAAATTTTCCAAAAAAAGACTGATTTTGAATAAAAACAATTGAATTCTAAACCAAATACTTGAAAATTCTACCAAAATAATTTAATTTTCAACCAAAAAATGAGTTTTCAATCAAGAAGATTAACTTTCTTCCAAAAAAGAGGAAATTAAAAAAAAAACAAGATTTTTCGACAAAAAAAATGAATTTTTGATCAAGAAGATTAACTTTTTTTAGAAAATGACGAAATTTAATAAAAATTCAAGAATTTTCAACCAAAACTTTATTTTACAACCACATAGTTAAATTTTTAACCAAACAGTTGAAATTTCTACGAAAATAGTTCATTTTTCAACGAAAAACTTGATTTTCAACTAAGAAGATAAATTTTCTCAATAAAAAGATACGAAACTTAACCAAAATACAATAATTTTTAACTAAAAAGTTAATTTTCATGTAAGTGGTTTAATTTTGTATTAAATTGTGAAATTTTTAACTAAAAAAGACGAATTTCCTACAAAAAAAAACAGTTAAATTTTCAAAAAAAAGACTGATTTTGGATCGAAACAGTTGAATTATTAACCAAATACTTGAAAATTCCACCAAAACAGTTTAGTTTTCAACCAAGAAGATTAACTTTCTTTCAAAAAAAGAGGAAATGAAAAAAAAAACACAAGAATTTTCGACAAAAAAAATTACTTTTTGATCAAGAAAATTAACTTTCTTTCGAAAACGACGAAATTTAACAAAAATACAAGAATTTTTTAATCAAAAAGTTAATCTTCACCCAAGTAGTTTAATTTTCTACTCAATTTTTAAAGCAGAAGACGAATTTTGTACATCACAGTTGAATTTTTAACAAAAAACTTAGTTTACAACCATATAGTTAAATTTGTAAGACAAACAATTGAACCTTCTAAAAAAATAGTTCAATTTTCAAGGGAAATCTGAATTTTTAAATAAGAAGATAAACTGTCTGCTAAAAAATACGAAATTCAACAAAAGTAGAAAAATTTTCAACCAAAAAATTAATTTCAACCCAAGTAGTTTAATTTCACGAAATATGAATTTTCTATGAAAAGATATGAATTTAAACGAAGCCGAAAACAAAATAGTTCAATTTGAAGACAGAAAATTAATTTTAATAAAAGAAAAAGAATTTTCAAGAAAATAGTTCAATTTTCATCCAGAGATGAATCTTTAAAAACTGAATTTTTAAAGATAGTTCAACTTTCAACCAATTTGTGGATTTCTCAGACGGAAAAGATGAATTTTTAATCCAATTTTCAACTAAAAACATGAATTTTCTACCAAAAAGAAAGATTTTTTTTAAAATACAAATTCCAACAAAATTGTAAAATTTTAAGCCAAAAAGACGAATTTTCACAGACTGTTGAATTTTCTAGAAAATAATTTTCAACTGAATAGTTGATTTTTCTACCAAAATAGTTCAATTTTTCAACAACAAAAATGAATTTTCAACAAAATAGTTCAATTTCCACCCAAAAATGTGAATTTAAAAAAAATGGATTTTTAAGAAAGAAGTTCAACTTTCAAGCAAGTAGTGGAATTCTCAACCGAGAGAGATAAATTTTTAACCAAATAGTCCAATATTCGACTAAAAATAAGAATTTTCTACTAAAAAAGACAGATTTCTCAATAAAATACAAGCTTTTTCGACAAAATAGTTGAATTTTCAACAAAAGAACTCAGTTTACAACCATATAGTTAAATTTTTAATCAAAGGGTTAATTTTTCTATCGAAATAGTTCAATGATGAACCAAAAAACGAATTTTCTACCTAGAAGATTAACTTTCTTCGAAAAAAGGCGAAATTTAATAAAAATACCAGACATTCTAACCAAAAAGTTAATTTTTACTCAAGCAGTTTAATTTTTTACTAAATTATAGAATTTTTAAGTTAAACAGTCGAATTTTCTGCGAAACAGTTACATTTTTAACAAAAAACTGATTTTATAACCAAATAGTTTATTTTTTTACCAAACCGTCAAATATTCGACTAAAAACGTAATTTTCTACCAAGAAGATTATCTTTCTACCAAAAAGCGGAGGAAATTTCACAAAAATACAAGAATTTTCCCCCAAAAAGTTAATTGTCTCCTAAGTAGTGTCGGTAAGGCCGGTTTTTGGCCTAATTTATTTTTGGACCAAAAAATCTGAAAAAATCATGGTAGTATCTTATAAGTATCCCGAGTCGATTGCACGCTA
>NC_046664.1:74917057-74987678 GCF_010883055.1 Belonocnema kinseyi | reverse complement strand
AATCGACTCGGGATACTTATAAGATACTACCATGAATTTTTCAGATTTTTTGGTCCAAAAATAAATTAGGCCAAAAACCGGCCTTACCGACCCTCCCCCTTTTCTTCAAAACAGTTTAATTTTCATGCCGAAAATGTGAATTTTCAACGAAAAACTTTATTTACTGCCAAATAGTTGATTTTTCACACAAATAGTTGAATTTTCAAACAAAAAATATGAATTTTCTATCAAAAGAGATGCATTTAATGATGAATTTAAAAAGTTGATTGTTTAGTAAACATTTGACTTTCAAAATGAATTTTCAACAAAAAGAAACGAATTTTGAACAAAATAGTATAATATTCACCCCAAGGATGATTAATTAATAAATGGTTTTTGGACAAAACAGTTTAACTTTCAACCAAGTAGTTGTATTTTCAATTAATAATATTAATTTTTTAGAAAAAATGACAAATTTTCATTCAAAAACTTGATTTTTATACCCAAATTAAAAAAAAACTACAAGAATTTTCAATCAAGTAGTTTCATTTTCTACCAAATTATGGAGTTTTCAATCCAAAAGCACAAATTTTCTACCACAAGGTTGAATTTTCACCTCAAAAGTATGAATTTTCATTAATTTTTAATAAAATATATAAATTTTCAAGCTGAAAATATGAATATTCTACAAAACCAAGTTTAATTTACCATGGAAAATGATGGAATTTAAAAAACTACAATAATTTCAAATCAAATGGTTTCATTTTCTACCAAATTGTGGAGTTTTCAATCCAAGAATATAAATTTTCTACATAAAACTTGATTTTTCATCCCGAAAATATGAATTTTCAACAAAAAAGTTAATTTTCGACAAATAGTTTAATTTTTTTGAAAGTTCAATTTTCATCCAAAAATTGAATTTTTTGTCAAGAAGATTAAGTTTCTAACAAAAAAGAAATAAAAAATAGAAGAATACTAAATTGTTGAATTTTTAAGCAAAAAAAAAACGAATTTTCATCAGAACTCTGAAAATTTTCCACAAAATACTTAATTTACAACCAAATAGTCGAACTTTCAAGTAAAAGAGACTTTTTTTTACAAATTTTCATCAAATGCCAGAAATAAAATTCCGGAAAGAAGAAATATTTTGGAATTCCATTCGACTTATTTCACTTATAAAATGTTTTTTAACGTATTCTTTTCGATCCGAGGTCTGCGATTTATATTATAAATTTTATTATTTAAAAAAATTCAAACCACTATTTTGCTTCAATTTTTTTTTTAATTTATACCGCCATTGGCACTATTTTTTATATCTGAAGTGAGTTCGAGCCCTGCTATTCGAAATCTTTAATTTAAGTCACATAAAAAAAATTTTTAACTTGTTTTTTTTTTATTAGTTCTTCACGGTAGTAATAATTTGGCAATCACCTTCGTCAGACAATTTTGGGCTTGGGAATGGAATGGAGGGATGAAAATGTTGTGGAGGTCGTGGGAAGAAGTGAATGAACCGGAAATCTCGGAAAAACTAATGATCCGAGAGTCTGAATTCGCTTGCCTTCAGTTCAGTTGTCCTTTTTATTATTCCCAACAACAGCTCTGCAATGTGCAAAATTCCACGACCCATGATGGAGTTTCTTGTGCACTGGATTACTTGACAATGTAAATATTATTCACTACTTTTTTTTCCCTTCTTAATTGAACACAAAAAATCCAAGAATTAATATTTCATATTATTAAACATTTTAATCCAATCTGTTTTTTTTTTTTAATTATTAAAAACGGGTAAACTTATTAACTATGAAGATATTCATTAATCTCGGTAGTATTTCAAAAGATCCCAAGAAAATTTTCTAATAGATCTGAATAATTTTAAGGTATTTCGAAAGATTTTAAAGATTTAAATGTATTTAAAGAAAGTTCAAGGAATCTTAAAATATTTTAAAAATTCTAAATAATTGTTGAGAGTTTTTTAAATTTTTCAAGGAATTGTACAAGATCTCAAAGAATTTAAAATATTTTAGGGTATTTTAGTAATTTTCTTGGGTTTTGATGAAATTCTTAAAATTTCTTTATTGTATTTCTTCAAATTGATTTCGAATAATTTATTTATAAGGATTGAGGGGATTTCAAAGGTTTCCAAATATCTCAAAGTATATTTTTATTTTTTAATTAATATTATTTTTAATATTCGTTAAATTTTTGAAATGTTTTTTCAATCCATAGATTGTTAAGAAATAAAATATTTCCGGATACTTTAAAATAATTAAGCGATTCTTCAATTGATTCTTAAGATTTAAACGTATTAAAACAAAATTAAAAGGAATTTCGGGTGTTTTTAAAAATTCCAACAAATTTTTAAACTTTCAGGATAATTTTTTTTTTAATTCAAGGAAAAACCGGGAAATCACAGTGCATTTTTTTTACCGGGAATTTTACAAATTTGTAGAAGAAAAATCTGCCCACGTTCGATTTCAACAGTTTTTAAATAATCAGTTGAATTGTTATGTTTTACAATTATGCTATTACTTAGCTTACAATGCGTAACTCAAACATTTTTTACATTAAGAAATTTTATTTTTAAGCTTACATTTTTAATTTAAATAATTTTTAAATTCTTTCAAATAAAAAATAAAAGCCTTTGATCTTAAAAATTTTGAATAAAAAACATTTTTATTTGATAAATAAATAATTTTTTTAATTTATCTGTACTTTAAGTAATAAAAAGTGAACAAAAATGATTTGACAAAACGATTTTAAATCAGTTCAAAATTTAAGAATTGTGAGATTCCAACGTTAAAACTTAAACGGTTTCAATTTGAAAGTCTTAGTCATTAAACAAATGTGAACGTGTGACTGAAAGTTTATAAACTATTTTTAACATAAAAATAACTTCATACTAATTTATTCTTAAGGAAAGGATTTTATTAAATTAAAAATATTATTTCAGTCTAAAATATTCATTTTTTAATTTTTAATTAAAAAAATTAATTATTGATTATTTAGCAATATTAAAATTTTTATTTAAGACAAGTAAATTGAGGCCTTTCACAATTTTTGAAAAGAATATAATTTTTTTTGTAAATAATTACTCAAATTTCGCCTACAAATAATAAATGTTCAATTGTTATTTATACATCCAAATTGTAAAGAAACTTTCTAAAATTTGCAGGATTTTCTGAAAATTGTAGAAAAAATTGAATTAATTTTGACAGATATCTAAATGTTCAATTTTGAACCCATTCAATTTGAAATTTTCAATGAAAAAAAAAAGATTAATTATTGAATATTTAGCAATATTTTAAGTTTTATTTAAGACAAGTAAATTGAAACCAAATATTTAAAAGTAAAGAATCTCTAACTGAATTGTTTGACATAGAAAACCTGGAATCTTTAAAATTTCGAAGAGCCTTCGAACTTTGAACGTTACGATTTTAATTGTTGTATTTGAAAAATGCGTAATTTGTAAGCGAAATTTTTAATTTTTGATGTATAATTTACAAACGAACATTTGTAAAAAAATTGAGTAATTTTAAGAGATATTTAGGAGTTTTAAAAAGATAAAAAATTATCATGCAAATTTTAGGAAGTTTTTAAAAATCTTCTTGAATCTTTTTTGAAAATTTTGCTTAAATCTTTGAAAAAATTCTTAAATATTCTCTTAAAATAATTTGTCAAAATGAAAAGTTATTTTAAACTTTTCTAGAAATCTTAAAAAAATGTTTTCATTCTTTTGAAGCCGTTCACAATTCTTGAAAAGAATCTATTTTTTTGGTGTAAAATCTGCAAAAATCTACATTTTGTTTTATATTAGGCTATCATTTCAAGTTTTACATTAAGTTGAAATCTTTTCAAAACTTCTACATATCTCTTAAAATTACTCAAATTTCGCCTACAAATAATAAATGTTCAATTTTTATTTATACATCCAAATTGTAAAAAAATTTTCTCAAATTTGCTGGATTTTCTGAAATTTGTAGAAAACATTCAATTCATTTTGACAGATATTTAGAAGTTCTAAAAAATGTTCAAAATAATTTTAAATTTAAAACAAATTTAAAACAACTTCTGGATTTCTCAAGATTTTGAAATAAAATTTTGAAGCTTTCCAAGGATGTTTAAAGTATTTAAAAATAAAATAATTAAATTTCTAATTTAAGAAGTGTGCAGTTAAAATTTTTTCCAATTTTTCAATATTTGATGTTTCTAGCTTAAAATTATATAATTTTAAACATTTTTGAAATTCATTGATTGAATTTTTCAGTTATAGCATTGAATATGATAACGTGGATTTATATATTTTTTTATATTGAAAAATGTTAGTACCTTTAATTTTATAGGTGTAAATTATTAAGCATTTGAATACAACATTTTTGAATTAAAAACTTTTAAATTTTAATTTTAAAAGTTCAAAATTTAATAATTCCACTTTGATTGCTTTCATTTAAATCTCAGTTCTTATTACCTCAAGTGGAAATTTTTTTAGCTTCACAGCTCTATTTTTTTTTTTTTTTCATTGACCGTGAAAAATGTTTGTGAACCGGGAATTTATTTCGTCGATTAAAACGGTCACCCTGAATGTGTTAAAAATTAATAAATTTACGTTTAAAAATTTGTAGAATTTTGTCTTGCAATATTATAGATCATGAAAAATAAAAAATTAGTCAGGGAAAAATCAGGGAATTTTGAAAATGAAGTTTTGCGGCCACCTTGTTCGCCTTATGAATAAATGTTATTAATTTTCAGGAACATGAAGTTGTACAATATGCTCAAGTATGAGAATTTAGAAGACATGAGTGATTTGCCCTGGGCTCAATCGTTTGAGCGTTTTTTACTTTCTCATCCGACAAGCAAAGAAGATTGTGACCTTTTCGTAAATGTATTGAGTTTTCTCTACATTTACGTCAATCAGATAAAAACAGGTAAAAAATTATTTAAAAAACTCTTAATAATACTAACTTATATACAAATCAAAGGTTAAGGGCATGTGACAGCTAAATACCTATATTACCGACCTCACTTTTTCAGTTCACTGAATGTTTTTTTGAACCTAAGAACTTTTTTTGTAAATATAATATCAAGCTGAAACTTTGGAAAATGTATTAGAGTACAATAAAGTACGTTTAGGTACTGCATTTTGGTAGGAACTTCACTGAAAATTATTTCATCTTTTTTCTGAACCTCGACATTTTTTGAACGTTCGAACTTTTTTTATACATAAAATATCGGTCTCAAACTTTGAAAAATGCAAGAGCCGAAAGAAAACTACGTTTAAGTACAAAGCTTAATGATAAAAGATGTAAAAAAAAATTTTCAACTATCAATTCCATCGGGATCAACCGGTAACGTTGTACACGAAAATACGAATCCTCTAGAGCCTCGTCTAGTAACCGCCAGGGTTCGTATTTTCATGTATAACGTTACCGGCTGATGCCGATGGAATTGATAGTTGAACATTTTTTTTTACATCTTTTATCATTAAGCTTTGTACTTAAACGTAGTTTTCTTTCGGCTCTTACATTTCTCAAAGTTTGAGACCGATATTTTATGTATAAAAAAAGCTCGAACGTTCAAAAAATGTCGAGGTTCAGAAAAAAGATAAAATAATTTTCAGTGAAGTTCCTACCAAAATGCAGTACCTAAATGTACTTTATTGTACTCTAATACATTTTTCAAAGTTTCAGCTCGATATTTTATTTACAAAAAAAGTTCTTAGGTTCAAAAAACCATTCAGTCAACTAATAAAGTGAGGTCGGTAATATAGGTATTTAGCTGTGTCACATGCCCTTAATCAAACAGTTACGTTACCAATTTTAGGGTATTTTTCCCGCCCATCCAACTCGCGTTTCTCCTCTTTGACAGCCGAAGATTTTTTTTTTTTATTGAAAAGTTGAATTTTCAACCCGAAACTGAATTGCGAAACTTTTAAACACATCGTTGAATTTTCTACCACATTAGTAGAATTTTAAATTAAATATTTTAATTTTCGACCAAATAGTTTCACTTGAAACTATAAAAAAGATAAGTTTTACAACAAAATTAAAATAGTTTCATTATCAGTTTGAAAAATTAATTTTCAACAAATAACCACATTTTTCGATTAATACCGAAAAAGACGATTTTTCTACAAAATATGTGAATTTTCAACTAACACAGATAAGTTTCCAAGCAAAAGTGGAATAGTTACATTTTTAGTCAAAAAAAAAATGTTTAGACAAAAAAATGTAGAATTTTCTACCAGTTTATATAAAAAAAAAGAATTTTTAACAAAATAATTGAATCAACAGCCAAAAGGATGAATTTTAAAAAGATTAATTTTCTACCGGAATAAACAAATTTTCAAAAAAAAAAAACATGAATGTTCTACCAAAATTGTTGAATTCTCAACCAAAAAGTTGAAGTTCCACTAAAAAATATAAGTTTTCCACCAAAAGTTGGAAATTTATAATTTAGTAAAAAAAATTTAATAAATTTCTATAGGTGGTTTTGTTCCTAAGAAAGATAAGTTTTTAGCAAAAAATAGAATAATTTAATAGAAAATTGAGAGAGATAAGTTTTCAACTAAAAATTATAGGTTTTCCACCAAAACAGGAAGAGGTGCATTTTCATTCTCAAAATAAAATTAGAAAAATAATAATATTCCACCAGTTAAAATAATTTACTACCGCAAAAGACGAATTTTTCACAAAATACTTGAGTTCTTCACAAAACAGCTAAATTTTCCACTCGACACTTTGAATTTTTAACAAAAAAGTTAATTTTCTACCAATTAGTTAATTTTTCGCATACCTATTTCAATTTTAAACCAAACAGTTAATTTTTCGAATAAAATAATGAAATTTTCAACTAAAAAGGATAAGTTTTCAACCAAAAATGGAATAGTTATATTTTAATTTAAAAAATTAATTTTTACAAACAAAAATTGTCTACAAAAATAGCTAAAACGAGAGAAATAAATTTTTAATAAAAAATGGAATAGTTATATTTTCAGTTTTAAAAAAATGTTTAATATTTTCCAAAGAAGATGAATTTTCAACTGAAATGACGAACAAAAAAATTTATTTTTTATAAAAGTAGTTAAACTTTCAAACAGGCAGTTTAATGTTTAAAAAAAGCCGATAAATTCTCTGTCAAAGTATAATTGATGATTTTTCAAACATAAAAATGTTTCATATAAATGAAAAGGAAGTGAATGTAATCAAAGTATACAAATTTTCAACAAAATAGTTAAATTTTGAACCAAAGCGATCAATTTTCAACGAAAAAGATGAACTTTTAACTGAGAAGATAAAGTTCATAGTAACAAAAATAATTTTCAACTAAAAAAGATACATTTTTAACCAATTATTAAAAAAAAATAAATGGATTTTTAACGATATAATTAAACTTTCAACCACAAGAGATGAATTTTTAACCAAAAAGAAACATTTTTGAGAAAGTAGTTCCAACTTTCAATCAAGTTATGGAATTTTTAACCAAAAAAGATAATTTTTCAACAAAATAGTTGCATTTTTAAAAAAATAATTAAATTTTCAACTAAATAGTCAAATTTTTAACCATAACAAAAATGTAAGCGACGAATCGAGAAAAAGGTTACATTTTTTGAAAATGGAAAACAAAGATATTCTTTAAAAAGGGAAAAATAGTTTTTTTACACAAATTGTTAATAAAATTTTATAATTCATTTGTGAAATAGATACAGTGTCATTTATTTTGAAGAGAAAAAATTGAATATTTTAAGTAGGGTCAGTTTTTCTTTGATAGAACTCAATTTCAGAAACATAATATTGTTTTTTACTGATTGCAAAAAATAAAAAAATAAAACACATTTTTTAATTACAAAATCAACTGTTGTAGAGACAGAGCGTCTTTTTTCTTGGTTCAATTCAAATATTTTAGCTTAAAATTTAATCTATTTTACAAAATTTTATTGGTTTATTTTATTTGATTAAAAATTCGTTTTTCTTTTCTTGAATATTGACCTTTTTTAGAAAGTTTTTCTTCTTGTTAGCAAATTCATTTATTTTGATTAAATATTCAATTCTTTGGTTAAAAATTAATTTTTTAGTTGAAAACTTGACTTTTTGGTAGAAAATTATTGTTCTTGTTTGAAAATTCATCTATTTGGTTGAAACTTAATTCTTTTTTGTTGAAAATTCAATTATCTCATTCGAAACTCCATTTTCTTGGATAAAAATTACTTTTGTAACTGAAAAGGGAACTGCTTCATTTTTGGTTAAAATTCTTTTTTATTTGAAAATTCATTTCTTTCGATTAAAATGTAACTGTCTTATTGAATTAAAAAAAAATTTCAATTTAAAAATGAAGTATTTCATTTAAAATTCGTCTTTTTTGTTTAAATTTAACTGTTTTCCATTTAATATTAAAATATTTTTTGTTTGGAATTTCAACTATTGAATTTTCCATTGAAAATACATTTTTATTGGTTTTAAATTATACCAGTTTGTTAAAAAATAATTTTCTTGGTTGAAGATTCATTACTTTATTTGAAAATTTATCTCTTAACTATTAAATTTTTGGTTCAGAATTGATCTTTTTTAGTTTCAAATTAATGTACTTCGTAGAAAATTTGGCTGTTTCTGGTAGAAAATGTATCTTTTTTATTAAAAATGTATCCATCTCGTAAAAAATTCAACTATTACAGTCAAAGACTCATGATTTTAGTTGGAAATTGAGCTTTTTCATGGAAAATTTATCTCTTTGGTTGATAATTTATCAATCGGTTAAAGTTTTTCTTTTAATTAATTTTTTGAACTGAAAGTTAATCAATTTTTTTGAAAAATCAACTTTTTGATAGAAATTTCGTCTTTTTGAATTGAAAATTCTACAGTTTTGTATAAAATTATACTGTGGTGGAAAATTAATATGTTTTAGTTGCATATTTAATTATTTATTTAACCAATTCGTTTTTTTTGTTGGAAAATTATTTGTTTGACTGAGAATTTATACCAGTTCAATATTCTGTCATTTTAAGTAATATTTATATCATTAGATTAAAAATAATGTTTATACTGCAAATTTACCTATTCAATTTTGGTTAAAAAATGATATTTTTTAGTTGAAAATTCACTTATTTTTGATTTAATAATGGAAATTCAATATTTCTTATCTGAAAATTTCACTATTCTATTTTTGGTTAAAACTTAAATTTTTCGTTTTCTTTACTAGAAAATTGACCTTTTTTAGTTAGAACATCAAAAATTTAATTAAAAATTTATGTATTTCATTAAAAAATTTCTTTACAGTAGAAATTTAATCTTCTTTTTTAAAAACTCATCATTTTTGGTTCAAAATTTATCTTTATTAGTTGAACATTTTACCATTTGGTAAACAAAAAATAGAGAATGTCCTCAAAACACGTACTTTGCCTTTTTTCAGTAGACAATAATTTTATGTTTGTAAAATTCAGAACTACGCGAGAAAAAGTGACCAGTATATAGAATATTAATTTTTTTTCTCGTCAAAATGAATTACTTGCTCTTTTATTTTTTTTTTACAAATTAACTATAAACTTTGATCAATAATTTGTATTAAAAAAATTGTTTTGGATTTATTAAATTTTTATGGACGATCCCTAAACAGGATAAATGTCTCAAATTGAACATATATTTTTATTTCCATTTTTTTTTTCAGGAAAAACCGCGTGGCTTTGTAAAATAATGAAAAATATGACAAAATCGTTGTCAGATTTGCTACGCAGTTTAGACACTAACAATCAAGATGTACATCAGTCTGTTCTAAGATTAGCGAGATCTTGTTCAGCTACTGAAGAGTACGAAAATGATGCCGAGGAACCAAAAGATACTTGGATTAATTTTATCGAGCTTGTGGTTTCCAATTTATGCTTCGGCGATCAGCAGCACTTCTATAATCTGGGTATTTATAGATTATATTTTAACTAGTAGCAAAATTATTTAAATTCTATATACATTTTGTATTTTATATCCTTGGATTTGCATTTCCTAATGTTAAAAATATAAACAATTTACAAATACATTATTAAACCATTTTTTCAAGTATTTAATTTTTAGCATTTTTGAAAGAATAATTAATTGATTATGATTTCGAATTGAAAGTATTTGAAATTAGAAATAAATATTTTCAATGATTTTGAATTGAAGACGACCCAATTCAAATTATTTTGGATTAGGTAACATTTTGAAAAATATTTCGAATGGAATGAAAAAGGATTTATACCTGCATTATTTCTAAATAAGAACGTTCAAAATTCGAATTTTTGAACCAGAAAATCTCAAAATTGAAAAATTTCAGAAAACAATTTTGAAAGTTGGACAATTTTATACAAAGGTGTTTAAATTGTATAATTTCTATTTTAAAGCGTTTAAAATTTAACAATTTTATTTTGAATTCCAAAATAATTTCAAATTTAAAACAACTTCTAGATTTCTCAAGATTATGAAATAAAATTTTATATTTATATTATATTTTTTTATATTGAAAAATGTTAGTACCTTCAATTATATACGCGTAAATTATTGAGCATTTGAATACCAAATATTTTAATTAAAAACTTTTAAATTTTAATTTTAAAAGTTAAAAATTTAACAGTTCCACTTGGAGTGCTTTTATTTATAGCTCAGTTTTTATTACCTCAAGTGGAAATTTTTTTAGCTTTAAAGCTCTATTTTTTTAATTTTATTGACCGTGAAAAATATTCGCGAACCGGGAAAAATCGGGAAATGAGCAAGAATTTATTTCGTCGATTAAAACGGTCACCCTCTATTTTAAACAGCTTTAAAAAGTTTCAAGGGATTTCAATAGATTTTAATTTTTTTTTGTATAAAATATGTCGTTTTAGTTTGAAAATTTCACAATTTGATTGAAATTTTTGTTTCTTTCTTGACTGAAAAATCTTTCTTAGTTGTAAATTTGTATTTTTTACTTGAAAGTTAATTCTTTTTTATTAAAATGTATACTTTTATATTTTTGGTTAAGATTTTTATTATTTCGTTGAAGATTTTTATTATTCTGTGGAAAATTAATCTTTTTGCAGAAAAGTATTTTATGTTCAAGAGCTTATTATTTTTAATTGAAAAGTCTACTATTATATTTTTCGTTTAAACTTTTATTATTTGCTGTTTTTTTTTCTTCAATTCAACTATTTTGTTGTAAATTCATCTTATTCGGTCTAAAATTAAACGATTTTTGGATACAAAAATCGTCCTTATTAATTAAAAATTAATGTTTTTTTTAGAAAAGTAATATTTATTTAGTTTTTAGTGTTTAATTTAATTTTTTTAATTGAATTAAATTAATCAATTAAAATTAAAAATTAATTGATTAAATTTAATGAGAAATTTAATTTTTAATTTTAAAGTTTTACTGCTGTATTTTTTATTCAGAATTCGTCTTGTTTTATTGAAAATTTTGAATTATTTGTATAAAATGTGTCGTTTTAGTCCTTATTAATTAAACATTTATGTTTTTGTAGGAAAGTAATCTTTTTTGTTTTGTTCAAGAGTTGTTTTTTAACTGCAACATTTTACTATTGTTTTTATTGTCTAGAAGTCGTCTTTTTTTATTGAAAATTTTAATTATTTTCTATAAAATGTGTCGTTTTAACTTGAAAATTCCACAATTTGGTTGAAATTTTTGCTTTTTTTTTTACTGTGAAATCTTTCTGAGTTGAAAATTTATATTTTTTACTTGAAAAGTTAATTCTTTTTTATTAAAATATATGTTTTTTATTGTAAATTCATCTTTTTTGGTCTAAAATCAAACGATTTTTGGATTTTTATTTTAAATAAAAATATTTTGTTGGCATTGAGAACTATACTATTTGTCTAAAAATTATATATTTTGTTGAAAATTTATATTTTCTCGTTTAAACTTCAACTGTTTTGTTGAATATTCATTGTAAAGTCGAATATTATATATTTGGTTCATTGATTGATTTTTTAATTTAGAGCATTACATATTAAAAGCGTGGATTTATATTTTTTTATATTGAAAAATGTTAGTACCTTCAATTTTATACGCATAAATTATTGAGCATTTGAATACGAAATTTTTTAATTAAAAACTTTTCAATTTCAATTTTAAAATTTCAAAATTTAACAGTTCCACTTGGATTCCTTTTATTTACAGCTCAGTTTTTATCACCTCAATTGTAAAGTTTTTACCTTTAGTGTTCCATTTTTTTCCTCTTTTTTAAACAGCTTTAAAAAGTTTTAAGAGATTTTAAAAGATTTTAATGGATTTTAAACATTTTAGTGTATTTAAAAGATTTCAAACAATTTTCAACTGATTTGTGGACTTTAATGGGATTTTGAAGGATTTTAAATATTTTAGGCTATTTCAAAATAAACCAAAGCCTTTTCAAGGACTTCAACAAGTTTCAAGGGATTGCATTTGATTTCGAAACATTTCAGGGTATTTTTAAAAATAGCAAACAATTTTTCATTTATTTTAATAATTTAAAGGGATTTCAAAGGTTTAAAAATATTTTAGGTTCTTTTCCAAAGATTACAAAGCGTCTTTAAAAGTTTAGAAAATAAAGGAATTGAAAAAGATTTCAAAGGATTTGAAATATTTCAGGGTATTTTTAGAAATTCCATGGAATTTTCAAGAGCTTTACTTTAAAGCTTTATTTTATTTATTTATTATATTATATATATTTTTTATATTATAAATAAATTTATGTTATATTATATCATTTTTATTTATATTATAAATAATTTATATTATAAATAAATTAATTTTTTGTATATTATATGTTATTTTATTTTAAAGCTTTATTTTAAAGATTTAAGGGTATTTTTAAAAATTCCATGGAATTTTCAAGAGCTTTTTTTTGATTTTAAAGGATTCGAAATATTTTAGACACTTGAACTATTTTCTTTGGTTTTGATGAACGTCCTAGAATTTCGGAAAATTTGAAATGGTATTTTTAAAGCTCACATGATTTTATAAGAATTTTATTGATTTTATATAATTTATTCATAAGAATTAAGAGGTTTTAAAGGTTTTCAAATGACTCAAGGTAAATTTTTATTTCTAATTTTTAAATTAATTTTATTTTCAACATTGCTTGAAAACAAATTTATTTTATTTTTAATCCATAGATTTTTAAGAATTTAAACTATTTTATGTTATATTTTAAAAGACTTCAACGATTTTTCAATTGATTTCAATGATTTAAAGAAATTTAAAGGATTTGAAATAATTTACCGATTTTTTCAAAGATAATGAGATATCTTTAAGAGTTTTAAAATTAAAATTTCTTTAATTTTAGAAAGTTTAGAAGTATTTGAAATATTTCAGTGTATTTTAAAAGATTCCAAAAATTTTTTAATACATTTGAATAATTTAAAGGCAATTTTAAGGATTTTAAAGATTTTGGGGTATTTTTAAAAGTTCCATGGAATTTTCAAGAGCTTCAAAAAGTGTTCTTTTGAGCATAAAAGATTTGAAAGGTTTTACGATATTTTAGGATATTTAAAAGATTCCAAGGAATTTTCAGATCATTTAAGAAATTTAATGGAATTTTAAAGGATTTGAAATATTTTAGGATATTTTAAGATAATTCAAAACATTTTCAAGTGCTTTGAAAATTTTCAAGGAATTTCAAAAGAGATCGAACGATTTGAAATTTGTTAGGCTGTTTAAAAAAATTCATTAGGATTTTCAAGGACTTTAAAAATATCAATGAATTTCAAAAAAATAATAATTTAACAAACTTTAAGGTATTATAAAAAATTCCAAGAAATTTTGTTTCGATTTTAATCATTCCAAATATTCCAATATTTCAATGAAATTTTAAAAGCTCACATGATTTTATAAGAATTTGATTGATTTTGAATTATTTGTTCATAAGAATTTATTTAATTTATTTAAATTGATTTAATTTTAAATTTTTTAATATTTAAATTATTATTATTATTGATTTTAAATAATTTATTTATAAGAATTAAGAAGTTGTAAAGGTTTTCAAATGACTCAAGGTAAATTTTTATTTCTAATTTTTAAATTTATTTTACTTTTCAATATTGATTTAAAACAAATTTATTTTATTTTTAATCCATAGATTTTTAAGAATTCAAAAGATTTTAGGATATTTTAAAAGATTTCAACGATTTTTCAATTGGTTTCAATGACTTAAAGGAATTTAAAGGATTTGAAATATTTTAGAGTATTATAAAAGTTTTCAAAAGATTTGAAATAATTTAGGGATTTTTCCAAAGATTGTGAGATATCTTCAAGAGTTTTAAAATAATTTTTTTTTTAATTTTAGAAAGTTTAGAAGGATTTGAAATATTTCAGGGTATTTTAAAAGATTCCAACAAATTTTTAATACATTTGAATAATTTAAACGCATTTTCAAGGATTTTAAAGATTTTGGGGTATTTTTAAAAGTTTTATGGAATTTTCAAGAGCTTCAAAAAGTGTTGTTTTGATCATAAAATATTTGAAAATTTTCAAGGAATTTCAAAAGAGATCGAAGGATTTGAGATTTTTTAGGCTGTTTAAAAAAATTCATTAGGATTTTCAAGGGCTTTAAAAATATAAATGAATTTCAAAAAAATAATAATTTAACAAACTTTAGGGTATTATAAAAAATTCCAAGAAATTTCGTTTCAATTTTAATCATTCCAAATATTCCAATATTTCAATGATATTTTAAAAGCTCACATGATTTTATAAGAATTTGATTGATTTTCAATCATTTATTCATAAGAATTTATTTAATTTATTTAAATTGATTTAATTTTAAATTTGTTAATATTTAAATTATTATTATTATTGATTTTCAATAATTATTCATAAGAATTAAGAAGTTGTAAAGGTTTTCAAATGACTCAAGGTAAATTTTTATTTCTAATTTTTAAATTTATTTTATTTTCAATATTGATTTAAAACAAATTTATTTTATTTTTAATCCATAGATTTTTAAGAATTCAAAAGATTTTAGGATATTTTAAAAGATTTCAACGATTTTTCAATTGGTTTCAATGATTTAAAGGAATTTAAAGGATTTGAAATATTTTAGAGTATTATAAAAGTTTTCAAAGGATTTGAAATAATTTAGGGATTTTTCCAAAGATTGTGAAATATCTTCAAGAGTTTTAAAATATATTTTTTTTAATTTTAAAAAGTTTAGAAGGATTTGAAATATTTCAGGCTATTTTAAAAGATTCCAACAAATTTTTAATACATTTGAATAATTTAAACGCAATTTCAAGGATTTCAAAGATTTTGGGGTATTTTAAAAAGTTTAATGGAATTTTCAAGAGCTTCAAAAAGTGTTGTTTTGATCATAAAATATTTGAAAATTTTCAAGGAATTTCAAAAGAGATCGAAGGATTTCAGATTTTTTAGACTGTTTAAAAAAATTCATTAGGATTTTCAAGGGCTTTAAAAATATCAATGAATTTCAAAAAAATAATAATTTAACAAACTTTAGGGTATTATAAAAACTTCCAAGAAATTTTGTTTCGATTTTAATCATTCCAAATATTCCAATATTTCAATGATATTTTAAAAGCTCACATGATGATTTGTTCATAAGAATTTATTTAATTTATTTAAATTGATTTGATTTTAAATTTGTTAATATTTAAATTATTATTATTTATATTATTATAAATAATTTATTTTTAAATTTAATTTTTTTAATTTATTAAATTTATTTATTTAAATAATTTTTTGTTAATTTTTTTCTAATTCCAAGGAATTTCAAAAACTTTAGAATGATTCGAAATTTTTCCGGGTATTTTAAAATATTCCCAAAAATTTTCAATACATTTGAATAATTTAAAGAGATTTCTAAGGATTTTAAAGATTTTAGGACATTTTTAAAAATATCATGGAATTTTTAAGAGCTTTTAAATGTGTTGTTTTTATTTTAAAAGACTTCAAAAGTTTTGCAATATTTCAGGATATTTTAAAAGATTTCAAGGAATTTCCAGATGATTTCAGTAATTTTAAGGTATTTCAAATGAGATCGAAGAATTTGAAATTTTTTAGGGCGTTTTAAAAAATTCCTAAAAATTTTAAGAGCTTTCAAAAATTTCAATGATTTCAAAAGAGTTTAAAGGATTTCAAATATGTTATTATATTTTAAAAGATTCCAATGAATCTTTATTGGATTAAAATAATTCTAAATATTTGAAGGTATTGCTTAAGATTTTTAATGATTTTAAAGATTTTAGGATATTTTTAAAGATTCCAAGAAATTTTTAATAGATTTCAATATTTTGAAGGTATTTCGATGTTTTTTAGAAGATGTTAGGACATGTGAAAAAATTCCCAGGTATTTTCAAGAGTTTAACATTTTTTCAAGGGATTTCTAAGGATTTTAATGATTTTAAGGATTTAAAGAAATGTTCATGTGAGTTTAAATAATTTCCTAGAATTTCGAAAAATATGGAAATATTTTAAAGGACGATTCAAGTGATTTGAAAAACGCTCTAATTATTTTAATAAATTCTCCAAAATTTCTGGAAATATCAGATTTCATATCATTTCAAGGGATTTTATAATGTTTCAATAGATTTCAATGAATTTATTTACAAGGATTAAAGGATTTCATTATTTTCAAAAATTTTCCAACGCTTTTAATTAATTAGAAACATTTTATCCCTTTTTTTAAGGATTCCAAGGCATTATCAAGAGATTCCATGGAATTTTTAAGATCTTTTAAATGTGTTGTTTTTATTTCAAAAGACTTCAAAGATTTTGCAATATTTCAGGATATTTTAAAAGATTTCAAGGAATTTTCAGTAATTTTAAGGTATTTCAAAAGAGATGGAAGGATTTGAAATTTTGTAGGGCGTTTAGAAAAATTCCTTAACATTTTAAGAGCTTTCAAAAATTTCAGTGATTTCAAAAGAGTTTAAAGGATTTCAAATATGTTATTATATTTTAAAAGATTCCAAGGAATCTTTATTGGATTAAAATAATTCCAAATTCTAAAAAATGTTTGCGAACCAGGAAAAAACCGGGAAATGACCAAGAATTTTTCCTTCGTCGATTAAAACAGCCATCCTGAAATTGTTTGTTTAATAGTAAACTGATACATTTACTATAATAAAAAAATGTCAAGCATTTTTTAGAATAAAAAATGTTTTATATTATGCTTTTTATTGCAGCTTATCTCGATTGGCTTCTGACTTGTTTGACCTACCTAATTGGCAAGTGTCAATGGAGCGGTCACAAGAAAGTCCTAATAAGTCTCGGAAACGCTTTAATCGAGCTTATCATCTCCTTCCATGGGGCTGGTACTGTCAGTTTTATGGGGCTGTCGATCACGAGGAATTCCATAATTTGTTTGAACCACTTGCTCCATCAGATGCAAATTAATCTCAGTAAAAGCGTGAGTTTTACATCACTTTATATTCGAAACTATTGCAGAATTTCCCCTATTCATTCTCTTTCTCCCTTTTTTTTTAAATGAATCACTTTTTCCTTCCCTGTTTTCCAAAAAATTCCCCTTTTTCTGTTTTTTTTTGTCGTTTATATGTGAACTGAATTAATGGACCCTGATAAGAAAATCACTATTTTTGGTTGAAGTTAATTCTTTTTTATTGCAATGTATACTCTTCAATTTTTATTATTTGGTTTAACATTAATTTTATTTTTTTATTGAAGATTCATCTTTTTGAAGATTGTTATCTTTTTTGTTCAAGCGTTTATTATTTTGAATTGAAAAGTCTACTATTATATTTTTCATTACTTGCTGATTTTTTTAAATTAACTATTTGGTTGAAAATGCATTTTTTTTAAAGAAAAGTAATCTTTTTTTATTAAGAGTTTATTATTTTTAATTGAAAGATTTCACTATCATATTTTTTGTTCAGAATTCGTTTTCTTTTATCGAAAATTTTTATTATTTTCTATAAAGTTTGTCGTTTTAACTTGGAAATTCCACAATTTGGTTAAAATTTTTGTTTCTTTCTTGACTGAAAAATCTCTTTCTTAGTTAAAAATTCGGCTTTTTTGGTTCAAAGTGAATTATTGTTTATTAAAATGTATACTTTTATTTTTTTTGGTTAAATTTTTTAATATTCGGTTGAACATTATTTTTCTTTTTCTTTTTAAAATTCATCTTTTTGCAGAAAAGTATTTTTTGTTCAAGAGTTTACTATTTTTCATTGAAAAGTCTACTATTATGTTTTTCGTTAAAACTTTTATTATTTGTGAATATTTTTGTTTAATTCAACCATTTTGTCAAAAATTAATTTTTTTAAAATTAAACGTTTTATTTGAACTATTTTATTGAAAATTTATCTTGTTTTTTTCTCAAATTAAACGATTTTTGGATAAAAAATTAGTCCTTATTGATTAAAAATTTTTGTTTTTGTAAAAAAAAGTCATCTTTTTTGGTTAACAGCTTTTTTTTTAATTGAAAAGTTTTATCATTGTATTTTTTGTTCGGAATTCGTCTTTTTTCTTGAAAATTTTTTTTATTTTGTATAAAGTTTGTCGTTTTCACTTGGAAATTCCATAATTTGGTTAAAATTTTTGTTTCTCTCTTGACTGAAAAATCTGTCTTATTGAAAATTCGGCTTTTTTGGTTTAAAGTGAATTATTTTTTATTAAAATGTATACTTTTATATTTTTGGTTAAATTTTTTAATATTTGGTTGAACATTATTATTTTTTCTGTTTAAAATTCATATTTTTGCAGAAAAGTATTCTTCTTTGTTCAGAAGTTTATTATTTTTAATTATTATTTTTAATTCAACTATTCTATCGAAAATTCATCTTATTTGGACTAAAATTAAACGATTTTTGGATAAAAATTCGTCCTTATTAATTAAAAAATTATGTTTTTTTTAGTTTATTTAGTTTCTAATGTTTAATTTAGTTTTTTTAATTTAATTAAATTAATCAATTAGAATTAAAAATTAAGTTAATTTAATTAAAATTTTAATTTTTAATATTAATTTAATTAATATTAAAATGTATACTTTTATATTTTTGGTAAAGATTTTTATTATTTCGTTGAACATTTTTAATATTCTGTCGAGAATTAATCTTTTTGCAGAAAAGTATTTTATGTCCAAGATCTTATTATTTTTAATTGAAAAGTCTACTATTATATTTTTCATTTACACTTTTATTATTTGCTGTTTTTTTTCAATTCGACTATTTTGTTGTAAATTCATCTTATTCGGTCTAAAATTAAACGATTTTTGAATACAAATTTCGTCCTTATCAATTAAAAAATGATGTTTTTTTTAGAAAAGTAATATCTATTTAGTTTTTAATGTTTAATTTAATTTTTTCAATTTAATTAAATGAATCAATTGAATAAAAAATTAATTAAATAAATTTAATGAGAAATTTAATTTTCAATTTAAAAGTTTTAATACTGTATTTTTTATTGAGAATTCGTCTTGTTTTATTGAAAATTTTGAATAAAATGTGTCCTTTTAGTCCTTATTAATTAAAAATTTATGTTTTTGTAGGAAAGTCATCTTTTTTGTTTTGTTCAAGAGTTGTTTTTCAACTGCAAAATTTTACTATTGTATTTATTGTTCAGAATTCGTCTTCTTTTATTGAAAATTTTAATTATTTTTTATAAAATGTGTCGTTTTAACTTCAAAATTCCACAATTTGGTTGAAATTTTTTTTTTTGACTGAGAAATCTTTCTTAGTTGAAAATTCATATTTTTTGCTTGAAAAGTTAATTCTTTTTTATTAAAATGTATTCTTTTTATTGTAAATTCCTCTTTTTTGGTCTTAAATTAAACGATTTTTGGATTTTAATTTAAATTAAAATATTTTTTTGGCGAGAGACTTCAAATATTACTATTAAATTTGTAAAAAATTTGTTTTTGTTGGTTGACTGAGATGAAACTTTTTTTTCTTACAAATTAAGGTATATTCTTGATTTGTCTGAAAATTATATTTTTTGTTGATTATTTATATTTTCTCGTTTAAACTTAAACTGTTTTCTTGAATATTAATTGGAAAGTCGAATATTATATATTTGGTTCAAAATTCTTTTCTCCTGGAAGAAGATTAAATTTTTTTTTCAAAATTCGATTATTTTGTTTACAATTTAAATATTCTCTGAGAAGGTCATCTTTTTCTGTTGAAGATTAGACTACTTTGTTAAACCACTCTGTGCAGAAATTAATATTTTGTTGGGTTGATGATTCATTTATTTGGTTAAAAATTTCAATCTGTTGTTAAAATTTACTTTTTTCTTTAAAAAAATATATTTTTCTGGAAATTAATATTTTTTGATTGAAAATTAAACTATTTTGTAGTCTATTCTACCGTTTTGCTTAAAATTTCAACAATTCGTTAGACAAATTTAACTCTTCGGTTAGAAATTCAAGGTTTTGTTTAAAAATCTAATTTTTTTTTGAAAATTCATATTTTCATTTTCTGGTAGAAAATTCATCTTTTTAGCTTGAATATTCAAATGTTTGTTTAGAAATTTAGTTTCTATTTGAAAATTTATATTTAGGGTTTAAAAATTAAACCTTTTTTTCTGGAGTTCGTCTTTTTCTTATGGAAAATTTAAATCGTATTTTCTGGTAGGAAATTTAACTGTTTTGTAGAAAATGCATCCTCTTGTCTTGAAAATTGATCTTTTTGGCTTGAAAATTCCACTGTTTGGTTGAAAATTAACTTTTATGTTGACAATTGAATTATTTTGTTGAAAATTCAACTGATTTTTAGAAAATTTCTCGTTTTGGCTTGAAATTTTAATAAGTTTGGCTGTTTTTTTTAAATGGTCTGATAAAAAATTCGTCCTTTTGGCTTAAAAATTCAACTGTTTATTTAAAAATTTAATTATGTGTTGAAAATTCATATTTGCAGGTTCAAAATTAAACTCTTTTGTCTAAAGTTCACTTTTTGTCTCGAAAATTCAATAATTTGTTTACATTTTTTCTTTTTTTACTGAAAAAAAAATTGTTTGAAAATTTAACTCATATTTTCTGGTTGGAAATTTAACTGCTTTGTAGAAAATGCATCCTTTTGTTTTGAAAATTGATCTTTTTAGCTCGAAAATTCAACTGTTTGGTTGAAAAATAACTTTTTTGTTAAAAATCCATATTTTCAGTTTGATAATTTAATTGCATTGTTGAAAATTCAATTGTTTTTCAAAAAAATTTGTCGATTTGGCTTGAAATGTAAACAGTTTAGTAGAAAAATTAACTACTTGGTTGAAAAGTCAATTGTTTGGTTAAAAATTGACTTTTTGTTACAAATTTATATTTTCGAGTTGAAAATTCAACCTTTGGTTACTTAATAATTAAACTGTTTGGTTAAAATGGACTTTTTCTTATTGAAAATTCAACTTTTCGGTTGAAAATTAACTTTTTTTGTTGAAAATCCAACTGTTTTTTTTTTAGAAAATTGGTCGTTTTGGCTTAAAATTTCAACAAGTCAGTGGAAAATTTTACTTTTTAGTTAGAAATTCAACTCTTTGGTTAAATATGGACCTTGTTGTCAAAAATTAATACTTTCTGGTAGAAAATTCGTCTTTTCTGTTGAAAATTCATATTTTCAGGTTAGAAATTGGACCGTTTTTTTTAATTGTCTCTTTCGCTTGAAATTTCAATATTTCTGTAGAAAATGTAATTACTTTGTTAGAAATTCAAAGGTATATTGTAAATTTGTTCTTCTTTTGTTTAAAATGCATATTTTCTGATAGAAAATTCGTCTTTTTGGCTTAACAATTCAACTGTTTATTAAAAATGTAATTTTGTGTTGAAAATTCATATTTGCAGGTTCAAAATTAAACTCTTTTGTCTAAAAAATTCGAAAATTTGGTAACATTCTTTTTCTTTTTTTATTGAAAAAAATTGGTTGAAAATTCAACTCTTTTTTTTTGTTAATTCGACTTTTTGGTTTCAACGTTCATCATTGTAGGTTGGATATTCAAATATTTGGTTAAAAATTTACTTTACTGTTGAAAATTTATATTTTGTGGTAGAAAATTTAACTCCTTTGTATGAAATGTATCTTTTTGTTTTGAAAATTGATCCTTTTGGCTCGAAAATTTAACTATTTATTTGAAAATTAACTGTTTTATTAGAAATTTATTTTTTCGGACTGATAATTTAATTATTATGTTGAAAATTCAACTGTTTTTTTTTTTAGAAAAATTATCGTTTTGGCTTAAAATTTTAACATTTCAGTAGAAAATTTAACTATTTGGTTGAAAATTGAAATAATTTTGTTTAAAAATCGACTTTTTGTTGGAAATTTATTTTTTGGGCTTGAAAATTTTACTGTTTTGTCTAAAGTTCGTATTTTTCACTAGAAAATTCAACATTTTGGTTACATTTTTTTCTTTCTTAACTGAAAAAGGTTTCTTGTTTGGAAATAAAACTATTTTTTTGATCATTTACATTTATCCTTTTAGATTGTAAATTCAACTGTTTTGTTAAGCATGGACTTTTTTGTTAAAAATTTATATTTTCAAATAGAAAATTCAATTGTTTGGTAAAAAAAATGGTCTTTTTGGCTTTAAATTTCACAAGTTCGGTAGAAAATTCAACTATTTGATTGAAAGTTCAACTATTTGGTTAAAATTGACTTTTTTGTTGAAAATTCGTATTGTCTGGTAGTAAATTCAACTGTTTTGCAAAAAATGTACGTTTTTTACTTGAAAATTCAACTTTTCGGTTGAAAATTAACTTTTTTGTTGAAAATTCGTATTGACGAACTGACAATTTAATTATTTTGTTGAAAAACTTGGTTAGAAATTCAACTCTTTGGTTAAATATGGAATTTTTTGTTAAAAATTAATAGTTTCTGGTAAAAAAGTCGTCATTTTTGTTGAATATTCATATCCTTTGATATTGATTTCATCTTTTTTAGTTGAAAATAAAACTATTCTTGAAAATTAATCGGGGATTAACTCAGGATTTCACTATTTTGTTTGAAAATACGTCTTTTTGGTTTTAAAATTGAACTGTTTATTTAAAAACTTATTCTTTTGTCTAAAGTTCGCTTTTTATTTCGAAACTTCAATAATTTGGTAAAATTTGTTTCGTTTTTTACTGAAAAAAATAGGTGAAAAATTCAACATATTTTTTGTTAAAAATTCGACTTTTTGGTTTGAACTTTCATCTTTGTGGGTAGAAAATTCAACTTATTAGTTAAAAATTTATTTTTTTGTTCAAAATTCATATTTTCTGGTAGAAAGTTTAACTTTTTTTGTAGAAAATGTATAAAAAATATCTTGAAAATTGATCTTTTTGGCTCGAAAATTAACTGATATGTTAAAAATTCATATTTTCAGATTGACATTTTTATTGCTACGTTGAAAATTCAACTTTCGAGTAGAAAATTTAACTACTTTGTTGAAAATTCAATTGTTTGGTTAAAAATCGACTTTTTTTGAAAATTCATATTTTCGGGTTGAAAACTCAACTGTTCTGCCTAAAGTTCGTATTTTTTACTAGAAAATTCAACATTTTGGTTAAACTTTTATTTTTCTTAACTGAAAAGTTTTTTTTTCTTTGGAAATGCAACTCGTTTTTTGAAAATTTGAGGTTTGGTTTTGAACATTCCTTTTAGATTAGAAATTCAACTGTTTTGTAGAATATTAGTCTTTTTGGCTTTATATTTCCACAATTTGATAGAAAATTCAACTACTTGCTTGAAAGTGCAACAATTTGGTTCAAATGAACCTTTTTTATTGAAAATTCATTTGTTTTTTAGAAAATGTAGGTTTTTTACTTGAAAATTAAACTTTTGAGTTGAAAATTAACTTTTTTGTTGAAAATTCGTATTCAAGAACTGAAAATTGAATTATGTTGTTGAAAATTACATTGTTTTTTAAAAAATCTGTCATTTTTACTTGAAATTTCAATAGTCCGGTAGAAAATTTAACTATTTGGTCAGAAATTCAACTTTTTGGTTAAACATTCACTTTTTTGTTAAAAATTAATATTTTCTGGGAGAAAATTCGTCACTTTTGTTGAAAATGTATCTATTTGGTATTTACTTTTCAAAAGAAATAGTGGAATCCTAAGTCAAAGACGTATGATTCCACTATTTCGTTTGAAAATTAATTTCTTTTTTGAAAATTCATATTTTCAGGTTGAAAATTTGACCTTTTTTAGAAAAATTGTCTTTTTCGCTTGAAATTTCAGTGTTTTGTAGAAAATGTATCTTTTTGTCTTGAAAATTGACCTTTTAGCTTTAAAATTTAACTGTTTGATTGAAAATTAACCGCTTCGTTAAAAATTCATATTTCCAGATTGGCAACTTAATTATTTTCTTGAAAGTTCTACTGTTTTTTAGAATATTTGTCATTTTGACTGAAATGTCAAAAGTTCAGTAGAAAATTTAACATCTTATTTGAAAATTCCATTGTTTCTGTTGAAATTTAATTTCTGTGGTTGAAAATTTTTTTTTAATTAAAAATTAATGTTCTTAACAAAAAATTTGACTTCCATGTTTTTTTTAAATTTTTTTAATAAACATTAAATCTTTTCAATGGAAAATTCATGTGTTTAGTTGAAAATGTTAATTTCAATGAAAATTTCTTTGTTTTGAGTAAGAGAAAAACGTATTTTTGTAATTAAAAATTAAACAACTCTTTTTTGTTGTTAAAAAATTTATATTTCTTAGCTGAAGATGCATTTAGTTTGTTAAAAATTGGTCTTTTTGGTAGAAAATTTGACCTTTTTTTATCAAAATTGTATTTTTCGCTTAAAATTTCTGTAGGAAATTTTAGTGTTTTGTAGAAAATGTATCTTTTTTCTTGAAAATTACTTTTAGCTTTATAATTTTAGTTGAAATTTAACCGTTTTGTTAAAACTTTTTATTTTCACATTGACAATTAAATTACTTTCTTGAACATTTTATTGTTTTTTAGAAAATTTGTCATTTTGAATAAAATTGCAACGGTTCAGTAGAAAATTTAACTGCTTGGTTGAAAATTCAGATGTTTCGGTTGAAATTAAATTTCTGTAATTGAAAATTTTTTAAATTAAAAATTAATGTTCTTAACAAAAAAATTGAGTTCCATGTTTTGTTTTAATTTTTTTTATAGACATTAAATCTTTTCAATTGAAAATTCATGTGTTTGGTTGAAAATGTTAATTTCAATGCAAATTTCTTTGATTTGATTGAGAAAAAATGTATTTTTGTAATTTAAAATTAAACTACTCTTTCTTATTGTTGACAAATTTATATTTTTTAGTTGAGCATTCATTTAGTTTGTTAAAAATTGGTCTTTTTGGTAAAAAAAACTTGACCTTTTTTAGAAAAATTGTCTTTTTAGCTTGAAATTTCAGTCTTTTGTAGAAAATGTATCTTTTTGTCTTGAAAATTGATCTTGCAGTTTGGAAATTCAACTGTTTTATTGAAAATTAACCGTTTTGTTAAAAACGCATATTTTCAGATTGACCATTTAATTATTTTCTTGAAAATTCTACTGTTTTTTAGAAAATTTATTGTTTTGACTGAAAGTTCAACGGTTCAGTAGAAAATTTAACTACTTGGTTGCAAATGCAATTATTTGTTTAAAAATTCACTTTTTGTTGCAAATTCATATTTTCGGGTTGAAAATTCAACTGTTTTTTCGAAAGTTCGTATTTTTTACTAAAAAATTCTATATTTTTGTTACAATTTTTTCTTCCTTAATTGTAAAAGCTTGCTTCTTTGAAAATTCAAATCTTTTTTTGAAAATTTGAGCGTTTGGTTTCAACATCTATCTTCGTAGGTTGGAAATTCAACTGTTTCTTTAAACATTGAATTTCTTGTTTAAAATTGATATTTCCAATTAGAAAAGTTATTGGTTTTGTAGAAAATCGATCTTTTTCGCTTTAAATTTCAACAGTTTGGTAAAAAATTATACTACTTGATTGAAAATTCATCATGCAGGGCTTAAAAGTCAAGCGCTTTCTAAAGCATTAGATTTTTAGCTTGGAAACTCAACTATTTTGTTTAAAATTAATCATACAATATATTTCGGCTTGAAATCTTCGGAATATGTTACCAACATTAATTTGTTTAAAAAGTATTTAATTTTCTGTTATTCTCTTATTTTCTCGAAATATCACCCTATTTTCGCATTTTTGCCCCCCCCCCCCCACAGTCTATTTCTATATTTATAAAATTTCTAAAAAATTTTAAATTTTCTAAATTAAAAAATAAAAATGGACAAACTATTTTGACAGTGTCGGTCGTCCTTCTGGTATGAAGAAGGAAGAACCTTAAGCTGGCTGCCAATGTTGTGGAAAAACAGAGATCCACTCGTTCGCGCATCAGCTTTGCAATTATTGGCTGGTTTGATCAGTGGAATGCACACAGCTTCACAACTTTTAGGTGCCGTTGCACTCGCTCCAAGTGAATTGTGCCATTCTCTGATTTACTGCATAACGAATGAAAAAGAATGTTGTATCGTCAAAGAGGAAGCTTGCATTGCGCTTGGCAATTTGATTAGGAATTGTAATTCGTTAGCGTATCAATACGTAAGTTTGGTTATTTATTTATCTATTTTTTTATTTTACTAGAAGATTGTACATTTTTTTGAGAATTAATATTTTTTTGGATCAAAGATTCATCAGTTTGTTTCCAAATTTAACTATTTTATTGAAAAATTATTTTATAGTTTTATTTTATTTTTATTTTTATTACCCTTTCTTTAGAAAAAAGACGGTTTATTATCCAACATTTTTGCTATTGATTTTACAGGAAAATCTTACATGATTTAAGAACGTTGTATATGACTTACAGAAGTTTATTTATTATATCGAGAAAATTCTAGTAAATTTAATATTAATGATACAATTTTTTCCACTGATTTACGACTCTTTAAAATTGCCAGATTATTTTTTTTATTGATAAAATACGACTCCGAGTGTTTAATAATCTGATGTCGTGTTTTTATTGATTTATTTTTGAATTTAAAATACATAAAAAATAAATTTTTAAGGTATTTCCTGAACGAGCTAGAGTTAGATTCGACTGTTTGAGTTTGATTCGAAAATAAGCCTAAATTTACTGCGTTTTCTGGTCATATTTATCACATTAATGTATTAAATTATTTTGTTTTTATATAAAAATGTTATTCTTATTGAAAATTAATTCCTTAACTATACATTTAACTACATTTTTGTTGAAAATTTAACTACTATTTCGTTAGAAATTTATTTTATTTGATTAAAAACTTATTTCTCTAGCTTACCATTAAACTAATATATTTTTTATTAAAACTTCATTTATTTTGTTGAAAATTTGTATTTTTGTATAGCATATTAATCTTTTGGTTGAAATTCTATTTCTTTGGTTTAGTTGGCAATTGAACTATTTCGTTGAAAATTTATTTTATTTTGTTAAAAAAAACTTATTTCTGTAACTTAAAATTAAACTATTTTATTTTTTGTTGAAAATTTATCTTTTTCAGATGAAAATTAGTTTATTTTTTTTAAATTGTCTTTTTGGTAGAGAATTCACTTTTTTGGTTAAAAAATTATTTTTTGTATTGAAAATGCATAATTTTAGTTAAAAATTCATTATATTGGTTGAAAATTTAACACAAATTTGACTTGCAAATTTGTTTTTTTTTATTGAAAATTATTATTTGGTTTTTAACTGAAAATGTGGCTATTTTATTTTTGCTTGAAAATTGATTTTTCTTCAGTTAAAAATTTACATATTTTGTTGAAAATTCATCTTTTTTTAGTCAAAAATTAAATTATCTTTAATAGAAAATGCATATTTCTTGGTTGTGAATTCACCTTTTTTTCAAAATTCGTCGTTTGAAAAGTTAACAATTTTGTTGACAATTTATTTGGTTAAAAACTTATTTCTCGAACTTGAAATTAAACTATTGTATTTTTTGTTGAAAAATTAACTTTTTAATTGAAAATTCCAAATTAAAGAAAAAATGCCTTTTTTGGGTAGAAAATTCATCTTCTGCTCTGAAAATTGAACTATTTGATTAAAAATATATTTTTTGAATTGAACATGCATAATTTTAGTTTAAAATTCATATCATTGTTTAAATTTTTCTAATTTGTGGGAAATTCAGTTTTTTTTGTTGCTGACATTTTTTTTTGTTACTAAAAATGTAGATTTTTAATTTTTGATAGAAAATTGACTTTTTTCAGTTGAAAATTAATTTATTTTATATAAATTTGTCTTTATTAGCCGAGCATTAAATAATTTTGGTATAAAATCCATATTTTTAGTTTTAATTCAACTTTTTTTCAAAATTCGGCTTTGTGGCATTAAAACTTAACTTTTTTATGAGATTTTTATTTCTTTATTGATTCAAAACTCTTTCTTGGTTCTAAATACATTTCTTTTGTTGAAAATTTATTTTTTTTTAAATAATTCTACAGTTTTTTTTATTGAAAATTTAAATATTTATTGGTAAAAATATCAACTATTTATTTTTTGTTGAGAATGAACTTTTTGTATCAAATATTCATCAGTTTCTTTGAAAATTTAATTATTTTGTGGAAACATTATTTTATCTGGTTAAAGACTTATTTTTATACTAAAAATTAAACTATTCCATTTGTTGTTGAAAATTTATCTTTTTCAATTAATTTATCTTTTTTATTAATCTCTTTTAATAATAATTTTTTTTATTTTTTAATTTAATTTTAAAACTTGAAGTAAGTATTTTAGTAGAAAATGTTACAAATTAAAAATTAAATTAAGTTAAAAATGTTAAAAATTCGTATTTTTTTATTGAATTGAACAGTTTTATATTGAAAATGAAAATATTTATGGATGAAAATATCAACAATTAGACTTTTTGTTTACACTTATTTTTTTTTTATTAAAGACTCATCAGTTTCTTTGAAAATTTATTAATTTTTTAAAAAATTTCCTTTTTCTTGGTTGAAAATTAATGATCTCATCCCGTAAAAATTTTTTCAATCTCTTGAAATATCCTTGGAGTTTTTAAAAATACCCTTAAAATATTGCAAATCCTTTAAAAATTTTGCAAGTCCCTTGACAATTTTGAAAGCTCTTAAAAATGCCAAGGAATTTTTTAAATATCCTAAAATATTTTTAATCTGTCTTAAAATCCTTTACAATTATTTCAAATTATTGAATTCAATAAAAAATTCCTTTTAATATTTAAAAATTCTCCAAAATATTTTTAATTCTTTGAAATCGTTTAAAAACCTTTAAAAATTTCAAATCTCTTGAAAATTCCTTGGTATTTTAAAAATACCCTTAAATCTTTAAAATCGTTTGAAATCTCTCTAAATGATATAAATCTAATAAAAATTCCCTGGAATATTTTTAAATGCCCTAAAAAATGGCAAACTCAATGGAATCATTCTACTTGTTTTAAATCTATTAAAAGACCCTAAAAGATTTTAAATCCTCAAAATTGTTTCAAATCCCTTGAAATTTTTTAAAGCTCTTGAAAATTAATGTTAATTTTTAATTTCTAATGTCATAAAATCTTTAAAGTTCTTTAAACTTTTAGGAAATACCTTGAAATATTTGAAAATATTTTTATACCAAAAATTTAATTTGTTTAATTTTTAATTTACTCCTTTTTTTCTTTAGGTCGACTCTCTAAAGCCAAACGCTATAATCATCTATATCGAGCAAAGTAATTTTTACTATGAAGTCAGCGCTCTTTGCTCAAATTTTTATGCACGGCCGACTTTAGATCATGGAGTAATAAATTCTCAAGACAGCGAAAGCTTAAAAATGGAATCTGCAGAAAGTTCAACTTCAGGTTGTCTTTCTTTAGTTCCTCGTGCCATCTCTTATCTTTACAATTGTCCAGAGGATCTGCAACTTCGTGAGTTTAAAAAAAAAATTTATATTATTTTTTTGGCATATAAGTTTTATTTCTGAGTGTCTACCGTACCTGGAAAGCCTGGAAAACCTGGAATTTTCAGGGAATTTTTATATACCTGAAGCACCTGGAAATGTCAGGGATTTTTCAGTTAGTCAGAGGATTTTTTAGCAATCGTGATTAATTTTTTTTTTAATTGCAATATAAATATCTTACACCGATTCTTCATTTATAAAAGTATCTTTATATTAATGTTCTTAAGTATTTTGTTGAAAACTCGTTTTTTCTCTGTTAGAAATTACTTTTTTAAACTGAAATTTAATTATTAAATTTTTGTGTGGAAAATTATCGTTTTTAGTTGAAAAATCGTATTTTTTTGGCAGAAATTAATTTTCTTAGTTGAAAGACTATCTTTTCTGCTTAAAAATGTAACTATTTTGTGAAAATTAGAACTATTCCATTTTTTCTGTTGAAAATTAATATTTTTTAGATCAAATTTAAACTATTTTAAACTAGTTTAAATTTTATCTTTTTGGTTTAAAGCTCAACTAATTCAGTTTATGATTCATCAGTTTATTTAAGAATTCATCAGTTTGGTTAAATTTTGTTGAAAACTCGTGTTTTCTCTGTTAGAAATTACTTTTTTTTCAACTGAAAATTTAACTATTCTATTTTTGTTTAAAATTTTATAATTTTTAGTTGAAAATTCAAGTCTCGGTGAAACTCCATGTATTTTCTTGTAAATTTATCAGTTTCTTTGGAATATTTTCTCTCTCTTGACAGAAAAATCTTTCATAATTAAAAATTCAATTCATGTTGAAAATTCGTATTTTTTGTTGAATAAAACTGATTTTGATTTAAAATAAAAATCTTTTTGATTAAAATGTCAAATACTGCATTTTTCGTTCAGAATTCAGTTTTTTAATGAAATAAAAATTAATTTCTTTTACTTTGAATTTAATTATTATAGTTAAAAATTTAACAATTTTGCTCAAAATTGTTTTTTTTAAATTTTTTTTACTGCAAATTTAATTATTGCAGTTGCATACTCTATCACGTTAGTTAAACATTCAGCTCTAGTTTAAAATTACGTTTTTAAACTGAAATTTAATTATTAAATTTTTGTGTGAAAAATTATCGTTTTTAGTTGAAAAATCGTATTTTTTTGGCAGAAATTAATTTTCTTAGTTGAAAATTTATCTTTGCTGTATAAAAATGTAACTATTTTGTGAAAGTTAGAACTATTCCATTTTTTTTGTTGAAGATTAATATTTTTTAGATCAAATTTATACTATTTTAAACTGGTTTAAAAATGATTTTTTTGGTTTAAAACTCAACTAATTCAGTTTATGATTCATCAGTTTACTTAAAAATTCACCAGTTTTATTACATTTTTTACTAAAAATTTAATTATTCCATTTTTGTTTGAAAATTCGTCTTTTTTAGTTCAAAATTCAAATCTTTTGTTGAAGATTCATGTTTTTTTCAAAATCTGGTTTTTTAAATATAATATTAATCTTATTGTTTAAAAATTCATCTTTTTTTGAAAATTCAAGTGTTCCAATCAAATATTCCTAATTCTATTTGTAAATTTATATTTTTGGTTGAAAATTTAACTAATCCAGTTGAACATTCCATAATTTTAGTTTAAAATTTTTTTTTTTTTTAAATTAAACTATTTCAGTTCAAGATTCATTAATATATTTAAAAGTTTATCACTTTGATTGAAAATTTCACTATTTTGTTAAACATTGTTTTTTTTTTAATTTTCATAAATGAAAATTTGACTATTCCATTTATGGTCAAAATGGATCTTTTTTAGTTTTAAATTCAACTGTTCCAATTGATGATTCATAATTTTAGTAGAAATCCCTCAGTTTGTTTAAAAATGATATATTTTTTTACTGAAAATGTAACTATTCAATTTTTAGTGGAAAGTGGATCTTTTTTAATTAAAATTCCAAATATTTGGTTGAAAATTCGTCTTTTTTAGTTCAAAATTAAATTATTTTGTTGAAGATTCATGTATTTTGCTAAAAAAATCGTTTTTTTTTTTTTTAATTCTAAATTAATCTTTTTGTTTGAAAATTCATATTTTCCGTTCAAAATGCAAGTATTCCAATCAAAAATCTATAATTTTATATTTTTCGTTGAAAATTTAACTAATCCATTTGAATATTCCATAAGTTTAGTTCAAAATTAATCTTTTTTGTAAAAAATTAAACTATTTCAGTTAGAGATTCATTATTATAGTTAATAATTCATCGCTTTGATTGAAAATCCAACTATTCGGTTGAAAATTGTTGTTTTTTGTTTTAAATCAATTTTTTTCACTGGAAATTTAACCATTCCATTTATGGTTAAAAATGGATTTTTTTAGTTTTGTACTATTTGATTGAAAATTGGTCTTTTTTAGTTAAAAATTCATGTATTTTGTTAAAAATTCGTTTTTTTTTATTATATAATATTAATCCTCTTGTTTGAAAATCTCTTTTTCGTTGAAAATTTAACTAATCCAGTTAAATATTCCAAAATGTTAGTTTAAAATTTAACTAGGTCAGTTAAAAATTCACCATTATAGTTGAAAATTTCATCGCTTTGATTAACAATTTAACTATTTTGTTGAAAATTGTTCTTTTTTCTTTCAAATTAATTTTTTCAAATGGAAATTTAACTATTCCATTTATGGTTAAAAATGGATCTTTCTTAGTTTCGAATTCAACTATTTGGTTGAAAATGTGTCTGATTAAAATTGAAATTACTTCAAAAAATTTTTTATAGAAAATTAATCTTGCTGTTTGAAAAATCATCTTTTTTCGTTGGAAATAAAACTATTGGTTGGGAGTCAAACTCTTTGGTTAAAATATCATCAGTTTTGTTGAAAATTTACTTTTTCTGGTGGAAATTGAATTATTTCAACTAAAAATTTAACTATTTCATTTTATGTTTCGTTTAAAAGCGCTTATGTATTTAAAAATATCTTTTAATATAAGTTTTCAACGCTTTCTACATGAAACATTTCAATTGAATCCTTAAAAACTGAAAAATAAAACAATATTTATTATAAATTCGCGTAACTGTATTAATATTTTGAGTTCATTAGTTTTAAAAATGCAAAATATTTTAATGACTCCGTACTGTGCAAAATTATACCTGGAAAAAACCTGGAATTTTAGGGAATTTTCTGCCAGGATTTGAGTAAACACCCGTTTTTTTTTATTTTGGAAGATACTATTTTTTTACTTAGTTTTTCTTTTTACTAGTTTCTTTGAAAGGTTCGGAAATGACAGAAGAGGACAATTACCCTCAGTTTGTGGCGACTCCCTCTTTGATCTCAGCTCTCTGTAATTTACTCAATAATTTGATAATTGTCGGAGAACACGAAGTAGTGCAACAGATTTACGAACATTCCTTGGATAAATATTTTTTCAGGTAAGGCGAAAGCTTCGTAATAATTTTTTTACAGACTTCACACTCTTTCCTCTATTTCCGTCTTTTACCATTTTTTAAAAGAATTATTATTTTTCCCCCTATTTTCCGAAAATTTGCCCCTTCTCTTGTTTTTTCTTTCTTTTTTTTTTTTTTTGCTTAAATGCAAACTTAATTAATATAACCTAATAATAAAATGCAACTTTTTTTTGGTTGAAAGTTAATTGCTTGCAATTTAAAATTATATATTTATATTTTTGGTTCAAAATCCATTAATTATTTTTCAAAATTCTACTTTTATATCTAAAGTTCAACTGTTTGGATAAAAATTGCACTATTTGCTGCAAAATTCCATTCTTTTGTTGAAATTTTAACTATGCTGTTAAAATATCATATTTAGGGTCGAAAATTCTTATTTTTTTATTAATTCTTCGCCTTTTTGGATAGAAAATTGTCCTTTGAGATTGAAAATTTATCTTTTTTGTAGAAAAATGATCTTTCTTGATTGGAAATTCAGCTTTCAGGGCTTAAATCGAACTTATTGGTTGAACACTCAACTGTCTTCTTAAAAATTTGTTTTGTTGGTTTGAAAATTCAACTATTTCATTGAAAATTCACTTTTCTTGGTGGAAAATGAACTTTTGTTAAAAATTTATATTTTTTATTTAAAATTCTTCTTTTTTTTAAATCTAATTTTCCTAAATAAAAATTCAACTGTTTTTTATTTAAAATTAAACCTTTTGTTGAAATATCGATTATTATATTTTTCGTTGACAATTTTTCTCTTCTGTTTGGAAATTCGTATTTTTTGGTTTAATTTAACAATTTTTAATTTCGAATTGAAACATTTGTCAAAAATTCTACTCTTTGAGTAGAAATTTAACTATGTTGTGCCTAAATTTAATTCTTTTATTGAAATTTTAAATATTTTGTTAAAGCATTTTCTTTACGTTTTTTATTGATCCTTTGTCCTTTGAGTAGAAAATTTGTATTTCTGAATTGAAAATTTATTTATTTTTGTAGAAAAGTTATCTTTCTTGACTGGAAATTTAGCTTTCTTGGTTCAAAATGAATTTTATTGGGTGTTCATTCAACTTTCTTCTTAAAAATGTGTATTGTTAGTTTGAAAATTCAATTATTTCATTGAAAATTCATCTTTCTTGGTTGAAATTTTATTTTTTTATTAAAAATCCATCTTTTCGACATTTAAAGTCCACACTTTTATAAAACATTCAACTTTTTACCTTAAAAACTGTACACTTTTGTTAAAAATTCACTTTTTAAAAATTGTAAATTAATGTTTTTGTGAAATCTAATTTTTCTAAATGAAAATGTAACTGTTTTTTTTTTTAATTTTAAATTAAAAAATTAAGTTGATTTATATCGAATACTTTATTTTTCGTGGAAAATTCATCGTTCTGGTTGAAAAATTAACTATTTTATTAAAAATTAATTTATTTTCATTAATTATTGAACTTTTTTTGAATTCCGTCTTTTTTGGTTTTATTCGACGTTTTTTAATTTAGAATTGAAACCTTTTTTTGGTTGAAATATCGACTATTAAATTTTTCATTGATAATTGATCTCTTTTGTTGAAGATTCAACTGCTCGATTAAAAATTCGTTATTAAAAAAAAATGAAAATCAACTTTTCAACTTAAAATTCACGTGTTTTGTTAAAAATTCGTCTTTTTTGTGTAATGTAATCTGTTTTTTATTTAAATCAAGGTTTTTTTATTAAATGACTTTTATATTTTACGTTAAAAATCCTCCCTCTTTGCTTGAAAATTAAACTACTTGGTTAAAAGTTTAACTACTTTGTTAAAAACTAATTTTTTAAATTGAAAATTCGTTTTTTTCTTTGTTTTTCTATAATTAATTTTACTCTTAAATTAAACTTTTTTGTTATTTCAAGTTAATTTTATTTTAAATATCAACGATTATAGTTTTTGTTAAGAAATATATATTTTTTAATTCAACTGTTTGACCAAAGATAAATTTTATTTTGGTTGAGGATTATAACATTTTGTTGAAAATTCGTCTTTTGGCTCAATTCAATGGATTTTAACGTAGAATTAAAACATTTATCTATTCATATATCAATTCTTATATTTTTTGATGATAATTAATTTTTTCTAATTGAAAATTTAACAATTTTTTTACTTTGAATTAAATATTTTTTGTTTCTTTTTTTTTTTAATTCGACCATTTCTTTCAAAATTCATCTTTCCAGATTAAAAATTCAATAGTTTGGTGAAAAGTTGAACTATTTTAATGAAAATTAATACAAAGTTTCAACATTAATGATTTTTTAAAATGCTTGACTTTTTAATTTAAAAATCTTAACTCGTGTTGAAAATCCGTCTCTTTTGCAGGAAATGAATCTTGTTTGGTTTAAAAATTCATTTTTTTATTGAAGATTTATCATATTAGTTAAAAATTCATTTCTTTGGTTAAAAATTTCTTTTTTGTTCAAAATGTATACTTTTTAGTTTAAAATATTTTTGTTTTTGTAGAAAATTCTTTTTTTTTTGATAATTGAATATCTTTCTTATTAAACAGTCGTATTTTTTGTCGAAAATTCAACTATTTTGTTGAACGTTTGTCTTTTTTGGATAGAAAATTCATACTTTTCTATTTAAGATCCACATTTGTGATGCAAAATTCATTTTTTTAATTAAAAATTCAACAACTTGGTAGAAAGTTGAACTACATTGTTGAAAATTTATTATTTTATGGTTGAAAACTGATCTCTTTGGGTGAAAATTGAACTTTTTTTTTAATTTGTTATTTTTTTGTTGAGAATTAATTTTGTAATCTTAAAATGTATCTCTTCCAACTTTGGTGGAGAATCGATATTTTAAATTGGAAATTTACCTTTTCATGATGAAAATACATGTATTTTGTTAAAAATTCTTCTTTTTGTTTGAAAATTCGTCATTTCTAGGTCAAATTTATCATTATAATTTATTTTGTTGTTGAAAATTCAACTAATTATTTGAAAAATTATTTTTTCAGGTTTCAAAATCAACGGTTTTCTGAAACATTAAACTTTTCAACTTGATAATTCGAGTCTTTTCTAACCAAAATTAATCTTCCTTGGTCGAATATTCCATATATATATTTTCTTTTTAATATTCACTTTATTCCCTCATTTTCGTGAAAATCGCCCTATTTTTCCCGTTTTGAGATCATTTTCAGTTGTAAAGTCCGATTTTGAATTCAAAGTTGAAATTTGACTTTTTTAATTTTTGGAATTGAATTTCTAAACTATCTTTTTTTTTATTTTTTCTGGTGTTTCAGCTGCTTCAAAGAGATCCCAAAAAATATTGAATGTAAAAAAACGTTGGAAAACTATTGTGACATTCTGGAAATGTATACGAGCCTGTGCAACGTTTTGACCAATTGTATCACTCACAGCAACGAATTTGCATCCGTTGCTTCATTTTCACCCGATTCAATCTATCTCCTCTTCAGTTTTCTCAATAAGAAACTCTACTGTAAGTACAATATTAATTTACTAAAACAGGGTGTTCAGCGTTCTTGTTTTTTTTTAACTCTTGAAAACCTCGAAATCTCCTTGAATTTATGACGAGAACCTTAAATTTGAATTTTTGTTTTGCCTTTAAAAAAATGAATTTGATTGAAATGTAAAAAGTAATTTTAATCTTTTAGTCGGTTATAAAAGGAATATTATGTTTAGAAAAAATCTTGCTACTAAAAAGTTATTTTTTGTCAAAATATAATTTATCTTTTGTTCGTTATCAAATAAATAAAGAAATTTCAGGGCACTTAAACAATTTTGTAAGTTTTTTTTATTTTTTCTCCTATAATATAGAATGTTTAAGTATACATTTTTTTTTGTGTTATTTAACTTTCAAATTTGATAAATTATTAGTCAAAATTTTATATGTTAATTAAGTTTCAGATTTAGAATGAGTTTTCAAATTTTTTTATAATAATCCCAAAGATTTTAAAATATTTCAAACCTTTTATAATATTTAAAAGGATTTTGAGCATTTTAAAAAGAGTTCACGGATTTGAAGGATTAGAAAAAGGCGTGCAGACAAGATTTCAAAAATATTGAAAAGAATTCAGAAGGATTTTAAAACATTTCAAAAATTTTAAATATTTCAAAGTGGGTACGTTACAAAATATTTCGAAGATTTTGAAGATTTTATCAAAAATTAAAATGATTTTAAAAGAGTCCACAAAGATTTAAAAATATTTCTTAAAGATTTCAAAAAATACAAGAATTTTAAAGATTTAAAAACATTTTAAAGATTTTAAACGGTTCTATTTTTGTTTAGTAATGATTTTAAATGAATATAAAATATTTCAAAAATATTTCAGAGATTTCATAAGGATTTTAAAAGTTTTTAAGAATTTCGAAGATTTTAAAAAGGGTACATTACACCAGATTTCAAAGATTTTAAACAATTTCAAAAGTTTTCAATAAATTTAAGAATAATTCGAAAGATATAAGTGATTTTAAGGGAACACAAAAGATTTCACTAACAAAGACGAAAGAAAGATTTCACAAATATATTTTAAATTTTCAAGAAGATTTCGAAGATTCGATACGTTTCAAAGATTTTACTAAAATTTTAAAAGGTTTTGAAAGATTCGACAAAGATTTTAAATATTTTAATGATTCCAAATAACTACAAAATATGTTACAAATATTTCAAAGATTTCATCAAAATTTCAGAAAGATTTCAAAAGTATACGAGAATTTCAAAGATTTTAAAACGGATTCAGTAAAATATACATGCAAGATATTTTACAAAAATTACAAATATTTTAATGATTTTCAATGAATATAAAAGATTTAAAAAATAAACATTAAAGAAAGATTATACTGAGATTTCAAAGATTTAAAATATATTTCGAAAAATTTCACAAAGATTTCGAAGATTTTAAGGATTTCAAAAATTTTACTAAAATTTAAAAAGATTTTAAGAGATTCTACAAAGATTTCATAAAAATTACTTGAAGATTTCAAAAGAATAGGAGTATTTCGAAGATTTAAATAAGGGTAGAGTACACTGGAACCCACAGGTTTTCAAATTTTTTAAATAATTTCGAATTTTTTAGAATATTTCAATGATTTAAAACAAATACAATACAAAAGGTTTCAAAAAGATTTTACAAATATTTCAAAAAATCCATAAGAATTTCAAAAGTACGCCAAAATAGAAAAAAATTTAGAGATTTTAAACGAGTTCGCATTTTTAAAATAAAATATCAAAAGATTTCAAATATTCCAGTTATTTTAAGTAAAGACAAAGATTGAAGACAGATTTTCAAAATATTTCAAAGATTTCGAAAAATTATACAATCATTACAAATAATTTAAGGATTTGATAGATTTTACCAAAAATTTTAAATATTTAAAAAAATTTTTAGGCTTATTCGCTTCGTAGGGCGAAAACTTTATTTTCAAAATTCTCAGATTTATCTTTAATCATTTTTTTATTTTTCCTGACCATTAAGATTCAAATACCGGCATTTTAATCTTGCAATATTTTTAAGATCGGATCTTTTATAACCGGAATCAAACAATATTTCCAATCAAAAATAAGATTTTTCAAATTTACGTATTTATTTTAAACAATAAAATTAATTTTCTACTACAAAAGATGACTTTTTAAAAAAAGACTTCGAGTTTCAACAAAGTAAATAAATTTTCGAACAACAATTCAATTTTCGACCAAAAAAGATTAATTGTTGAGTTTTCTAGTCGAAAGACGAATTTTTTGTACGAAAATTGAATTTCCAAAGAGAAAGAATGAATTTTCAGCGACAAAAAAAAATAATTTTTATCCAAATAGTTCAATTTCCGTCAAAGAGATCAATTTTCTACAAAAAATATGAATCTTCGACCAAAAATGATTTCTTAAGAAAGTGGTTTAAACGAAATAGTTGAGTCTGCATGCAAAGAAGATTAATTTTCAGCCAAAAAGTTGCGTTTTCATTTAAGATAGATTTTTATTTGATTATTCAATATTAAAATATGAGTTTAAAATAAGAAGTAAATTTTCTGCGAAGATATTTGAATTGGCAAAAAAAAAAGTTAAATTTTATGACTAAAAAGGATTTGTTTGAAACAAAATCGTTGAATTTTTAACCAAAGAATTGAATTGTTATCTGAAAAAGATGGAATTTCTACTAAAATAGATGAATTTTTAAAGAAAGAGAAAAAATTTCAAACAAAAGTTAAATTTTTATCTATAAAAGATTTCAGTTGATTTTTGAATACTAACATGTGAATTTTAAACAATTTAATTTTCTATGAAATAGTTGAATTTTTAACTAAACACAGGGTGGCGGCCGCTGGACCGGGAAACGGGGAAATGATCAGGAATTTTATGAGACCGGGAAATGAACGTGAATTTATTTTTTGACCGAAGAGCTGTTTAAAATCGAAGATTTTTTATAACAAACATTTTTAATTGAACAACTATGAATATGAATTAAATAATGATATTTAAATTTGAATTGCACTCTAAAATTTTCAAAATGAATAATAATTGATTGTAAAAAACGATTTGGCATCAGTTCATCAATTAAACTGTTTCAATTGGAAAGTCTTAAACAAATGTAAACGCCCTATTGAAACTTTATAAACTATTTTTAATTTTAAAATAACTTTTACATTATATATTTATGATTAAAGTCCTTTATTAAATTGCATTCTAAAATATTCCGTTTCTTAATCACGTAATTTAAAATTTTTCAATTAAAAAAAAGAACAGTTACTTAATATTTAGAAATATCTGACTGTACATTTAAAATGAGTAATCATAATTAAAATACTCAAAACGGAACAAAAAAACTAAGCTTTCAAAATTACAATTTTAATTGTTCTATTTAAAAAAATTTAATTTGTGAGTCAACTTCTTAAATTTTGATGTATAAATAACAATTGAACACCTATTATTCTTGGAAAAAATCGACTAAGTTGAAGAAATATTTAGAAGTTTTGAAAAAATTCAAAATTAATTACAAATTTGAAATGATTTCAAATAATTTAAACGAAGTGTCTACGTGTAACGATAAAGCCCGGATATTATTACCAACATTTCGGTGCAAATATTCCACGACCTAATTTGATTCCAATTATAGAATTTTGGCAGATTTCAAACATGAAATTTAGAAGCTTTTTAGTAATATTTTTTAAAATTGCTAGGAAAATTGAAAATGATTTTTTTTTAATTATTTTAAATTCGAATAATTTTAAAAGATATTTAGAAGTTAATAAAAAACTTTTAATAATATTTTTTAGTTTTTAAAAATTCGAAACTACATGTAGATTTTTCAAAATCTTGAAATAGAATTTCGAAGAATTTTAAGGATTTTTATACTATTAAAAATTTAATACATAATTTAAACAGAGATTTTTCAATCTTTTACAAATTTATAATTAGAACAAGAAATTATTCAGAATAATAACCGGGAATTTCAAATCTTAACAAATTCTGAATTGAAACTGGTATTTATCCAAAAGAATTATAATTCTTTTTGGAACAGGAAATGTTTAAATTTAAATAAATTCCGAGCTGGAACAGGGAATTTTTTATTTGGATGAATTCTAATTCTAAGTTCAAACATGACATTTTTGAGAAAAATTAAAATTATGAATTGGAACAGGGAATTTTACAAAAATTCGAATTCTTTTTCGAAACGGAAAGTTTTCAAAAATGATTAAATTCCGGATTTGAACAATGAATTTTCAATTTTTAACCAATTCTGAATTGAAACTGAAATTTATCCAGGAGAATAATATTTCTCAATTGAAACAGGAAATTTTTCCAAAAAGTTCTAATTCTTACAATTAGTTGAGATGGAAAATTCCCGAAAAGAATAAAAATTCTGGATTCAAACTGGAAATTTTTTGAAAAGAATTAAAATTACGCCTTTAAATAGGGAATTTTCAATTTTTAATCAATTCTGAGCTGGAATTAGAATTTAAAATTGCTTAAAATGGTATAATTTTTAATATTTTTAAATTCAGTGATTGATTCTTCAATTTAGAAAATTTAAAATTATAACGTGGATTTATATTTTTGGAACCGTGAAAAATGTTTGCGAACCGGGAAATGACCGGGAACTTTTTTCTTTGACAAAAACGGCCACCCTGTAAACAGTTGCATTTTTATATAAGAAAGATGAAGTTTATACTAAAATAGATGAATTTTTTTTAAATAAAAAAGAAAATTTCTTTTAAAAATTATTGAATTTCAATCCAGAAGAGATTTTAATTTGACTTTTCAACATCACAGTATGAGTTTTAAACACGAAGTAAATTTTTTGCGAAGATACTTGAATTTGAAACAAAACAGTTAAATTTTCAACTAAAAACGATGACTTTTTTAACAAAGTTTTGAATTTTTAACCAAACAGTTGCATTTTATCCAAGAAAGAAGAAATTTCACTAAAAAAAGGTGAATTTTTAAACAAAAAAGACAAATTTTGAAAAAAGTTGAATTTTTATCTAAAAACGATTTTAGGTGATTTTTGAATACTAAAATGTGAATTTTAAACAAGTTAATTTTCTACAAAATAGTTAAATTTTCAACCAAACAGTTGCATTTTTATCTGAAAAAGATGGAATATCCACTAAAATATATGAATTTTTAAACAAAGAGAAAAATTTTCAAAACAATTTTCTAGGAAATAGTTGAATTTTCAACCAAAAAGTTGCGTTTTTATATAAGAAAGATAAAGTTTATAAGAAAATAGATGAATTAAACAAAAATTTATTTTTAAAAATCTTGAATTTTCATCCACAAAAGATTTTAATTTTACTTTACAACATCAAAGTATGAGTTTTAAAAAAGCACTAAATTTTCTGCAAAAATACTTGAATTTTCCACACAAAAAAATCAATTTTTAACCAAAAAGGATGACTTTTTTACAAAATTGTTGAATTTTTAACGAAACAGTTGAATTTTATACAAGAAAGAATAAATTTCTACTAAAACAGGTGAACTTTTAAACAAAAAAGACCCATTTTCAAAAAAAGTTGCATTTTTATATAAAAAAGATGAAGTTTATACTACTATAGATGAATTTTTCTGAAATAAAAGCACAAATTTATTATTTTAAAAGTTGAATTTTCATCGAGAAAATATTTTAATTTGACTTTTCAACATGAAAGTATGAGTTTTAAAAAGGTCTAAATTTTCTACGAAGATACTTGAATTTGCAACAAAACAGTTAAATTTTCAACTAAAAAGGAAGACCTTTTAACAAAATTTTTGAATTTTTAACCAAACAATTGCATTGTTATCTGAAAAAGATAAAATTTCTTTCTTTTAATACTAACATGTGAATTTTAAATAAGTTAATTTTCTACGAAATAGTTGAATTTTTAAACGAAAATTATGACTTTTCATCAAAATTGTTGAATTTTTAACGAAACAGTTGAATTTTATTCAAGAAATAAGAAATTTCTACTAAAACATGTGAATTTTCAAACAAAATAAAAAACAAATTTAAAAAAAAGTCGAATTTTTATCTAAAAAATATTTCAATTGATTTTTGATTACTAACATGTGAATTTTAAATAAGTTATTTTTCTACGAAATAGTTGAATTTTCAACCGAAAAGGATGACTTATTAACAAAATCGTTGAATTTTTAACCAAACAATTGCATTTTTATCTGAGAAAGATAGAATTTCTACTAAAATAGATGAGTTTTTAAATTAAAAAACAAATTAAAAAAATTGAATTCTCATTCAAACAGATTTTAGTTCACTTTTCAGCACCAAAGTATGAATTTCTTGAAATCTAAACAAGTTAATTTTCTACAAAACAGTTGAATTTTCAAAAAAAAAAAAAAATCAGTTGACCATTAATAATAATCATAATAATCAAAGACCAGAAGTATAAACTTGTAATATTTTTAACCCAGAATCTCTCATAGATGGAATAAAATAATTTTAAATTAAAATTGAAGAATGTATTCTGCTTGACAATTATTGAAAATAATAGAAATTCCCTCACTTTTGTCAGATTTTTTTAAAGTCCCTGACTTTCTAAACAAAAAAATTCCGTTACCTTTTAAAAATTATTGTTGGCTAGTTTCATTTTTCATTCAACCGGTTTCTTTGGCGCGTAAAGTTAAATTTATAATAAATTTCTGTATAATTAATGTAAGTTATTGCTTAATTTACAAATTTCCAAAAATCCCCCCTCCCCTTGATTTTTTTTACCTGAAAAAAGTGATCTTGAACCTTCATTTGATTAATTTTCAGGGAAAATAATAATTTTTGTAATTTTTATTCAGACACTGTGAGTCCCAGATTGATTTACTTACGCAACCGACTTTGGATATCAATCTACAATTTTCTGGCAGTGCTCTCTCTCACAGAAAGTCAGCACTTTGAAGCCATACAAACGGCCCTAGAACTGTGCGGTCCAGAATTGGTAATTAATTCCATTTACGAAGCAATGAAAAATAATGCCACTGAATTGCAAATGAGCGCAATCGGTTGCCTCGCGTTTTTGCTTTCTCAAGAGTTGCAGAAAGACCCAGAAAAAGGTGTTCTCTCTCTGAAATCCGTTTTAGACACAAGCCTAATGCTACTTTCCAACGGAAACAAAGATTGCACTCTCAGGGAAGTTTTGTCAAATGTCAATAAACTTTCCATAAGAAACTCGAATATTCACAAGAGAAAATCCAATGAAGAGGAGGATCTCAAAAGCCAAATTAATGGCACAAAATCCCATCGTGAGAAGGAAAATCTTACAGTTGGTTCTGAAATTTGCAAAATTCTTTTGCATCTTTTTATAGCGCATAGTTATGCCAAGACTAAAAAAGCTGATAAGCAATCCAAGGACAAAGATCTTATTGTGGGGGCGCTCACGAATTTGCTCTGTGTTTCGGAAGAGGCGAAAAAAATTGCAATTAAGGAGGATCTGCTGGAAACTTCTCTGATGATGTTGAAGGAATTGTATGTGAAAGTCAACGTTCAACCTTTTGAATTGCACAGAAGTCAAACGGATCGCGAGAAAAAGGTATTTGAAAAAATATTTTTTTAATTTTTGCAGAACTAGTTTCTAGAAGTTTAGAGGTCTAGAAGAAGTTCTAGAAGTTCTAGAAGTTCTAGAAGTCTAGAAGTTTCTTTTAGTATTTTTTGTGATTTAAGAAAAGTGATTTCTTTTTCATCTACAGTCTCAGGACTTTGTTCTTTATTTTTTTATTTTAATCTATTAGGTTACGGTCTTATTTATTTATTTAAAGTTTATGGATCTTAGATTTCTCAGATTATATCAGTTTAATTAAATTATAATTTATTATTGTTGAAGAGTAATTATTTTTTCAAATATATTTTACTTTGAACAGAGAATTTTTTTAAAGACTTATAATTCGAATTGAGAACAAAGGAGTTAAAAAAATTCGTGTTACAATTTAAAAGTTCTCTCTTCCAATAGTTTTTAGATTAATAGTAATATTTCAAGGAGAAAATATTCCTAAATTATAATAGAAAATTGTGTTAAATTTTTCGTTGCGAATGTATCTTTTTAGTTAAAAATTTTGCTATTTGATAAAATTATATTAATTAAAGTCTTATATTTTTGATTAAAGACTAATATTTCAAGTTGAAAATTCATTTATATTATTACAAAGTCATCTTTAAGTAGAAAATTAATCTTCTTCGTCGAAAAATAATGTTTTTGGTTTAAAATTCAACTATTTGGGTAAAAGTTGATTTATTTTTTTGGAAATTCAACAATTTTATTAAAAAGTAATCTTTTTTTATCGAAGATTTAACTGTTTTTTTTTTCAAAAAATAGACTTGTTATATAGAAAATTCATCTTTTCGGATTATAAATTCCATTTTTGGCAGAAAATTCATCTTTTTTGGTTGAAAGTTAATTATTTTTAATTAGAAAGTTTACAATTATATAATTGGTTCAGAATACGTATATTTTTTCTCTTTAATTGAAAAATTTAATTTATATTTTTTGTTGAAAAATGAATTATTTGGTTTATAATTCATGTATTTTTTGGAAAAATCTTTTTTTTTTTAATTTAAAAATTCATAATTTTAGTTTTCAAATTAATTTTTTATATAAAAGTTTCAGTATTATCTCAAAAATTCCTTTTTTTTATAATAATTATTTAACTACAAAATTAATGTACTGCTTTTTTGTTATAAATTAATTGATCGTTGTCAAAAATTCGTCTTTTTTGTAGATATTTAAGCGCTTTGATTAACAATTTGACTATTTTATCAACAAATATTTTTATTTGGTTGAAAAACATTTTTTCGAAATGAAAATTCAACTATTGTATTTTAAATTGAAATTTTTTTGTAGAACAGTAATTTTGTAGCTAAAAATTTAACTTTTCAATTTGTGGTCAAAAATTTATCTGATTATTTGAAAATTTAACTATTTAGTTACAAATTTCTGTATTTTTGTTTTTGATTCGTCTTTTTTGGTGGACAATTTTTTTTACATGAAAATTAGAGTATTTAATTTTTAGTTAAAATTTCATCTTTTTAGTTTTAACATTCAACGAATGATTGAAAATGCATGCTTTTCTTTTGAAAATCGGTATTTTTTAGTTGAAAATTCAACTATTTGGTGTAAAATTCATTTATTTTGTTGGTGAAAAATTAATTATTTTTAAATAAAAAGTTTACTAGTATATAATTGGTTCAGAATTCACCTCTTTTTTCTCTGATTTTTTGTTTTTCAAAAATTAACTATTTGGTTGAAAATTCATATATTTTTGGAACTCGTATTTTTTTAACTCTTATAATTTTAGTTTTTAAATTCACTGTTTTAGATAAAAATTTAACTATTTTTTTTAGTTGGCCTTTTTTTTTAGATCTTCAATCTTTTTGTTAAAAATTATTTTTATTTGATTAGAAACAAAAATTTAACTTAAAATTCAATTATTATATTTTAAGTTCAAAATTGATCTCTTTTAATGAAAATTGAACTATTTAGTTACAAACTTATATTTTTAAGTTGAAAATTGAACAATTTTTTTTTTAAATTGATGTATTTTTTGGATATTTTTTGTAATGGAATAACCATTTTTTGGTTAAGAGTTGAACTTTTAAGTAAGAAATTGAACTTTTTTTTTATCGGAAATTCATGTACTTTGTTGGAAATTCATTTCTCCGGTTCAAAATGTAACTACTTTGTGCAAAATAATTTTTTTTAGCTTTAACTATTTTGCTAAATATCCGTTTGTTTCTTATTGGGAACTAGATATTAACGGAAAATTCAACTATTCTGTTTTTGATCGAAAATTTATCTTTTTTGGATGAAAATTCAAGTATTTAGTTGAAAATTGATATTTTAAATTAAAAAATTAAACAATTGTTTTAAAAATATATGTACTTTGTGACAAATTCGTCTTTTTTTGTTGAAAATTAATCTTTTTGTCATAAAATTCAATTATTCCAGTTGAATATTCATTATTTTAGTTAAAAATTCATCAGTTTGGCCAAAAATTAATTTCTTTAATTAAAAATGTAACTGTTTTATTTTTAGTTGAAAATTGATCTTTTCTAGGTCTTTTTTTAATTAAAAATTCAACTATTTCGTTGAAAATTCACGCATCCTGTCGAAAAATAGATTTTTTTCTAGAAAATTATCCTTTTTTTTTAAATTGAATCTTCTTGTTTAGAAGTTCTCCTTTCGGTTAAAAATTTAAGTATTCCAATTAAATACTTATCATTTCAGTTGAAAATTTATCTCTTTGGTTGAACATTCATATATTGACTAAAAATTTAATAATTGATTTTTGGTTTGGAAAATTATATTTTTTAGTTGAAAATATATATTTTTTGGTAAAAATAAAATCTCTTCGTTGAAAATTAATCTTTTTGGTGAAAAATTCAATTATTCTAGTTGAAGTTTTATCATTTAAGTAAAAAATTCAGCATTCTGGTTTATAATTTCACTATTTCAGTTAAATATTTACAATTTTATTTGAAAATATAACTATTTTGTGATAAAAGTTAGTTTTTTTGGCTTGAAATTATTTTTTTTAACTGAAAATTCAACGTATTCCAATTGATAATTCTACATTGTAGTTGAAAATTCATCTGTTTGGTTAAAAAGTCATATTTACTTATCAACTTGAAATTTAATTATTTATATTTTGCTCGACGATTTATCTTTTTAAGTAAAAATTAATTTTCGGTTTGAAAATTTGAATATTTCAGTTAAAGATTCATTGTTTTTTAGCCTTGAAATATTTTTAAATCCCCTAAAATATTTGAAAATTCCTTGGTATCTCTTTAAATACCCAAAAATATAAAATATCTTTCGAAATCCCTTGTAATAGGGTAAACATTCATGTGTTTTGTGGAAAAATGGTATTTTTTGGTAGAAAATTAATGTTTTTATTTCAAAATTAATCTTGATGGATGAAATTCATCTCTTTTTGGTTGAAAATTCAACTATTTCACTTGAATATTCATCTTTTTCATTGAAAATACATGATTTGGGTTTAAAGTTAAACTATTCCAGTAGAAGATTCATAATTTTATTTGAAAATTCATCATGTTAGTTAAAAACTACTATTTTGTTCAAAATCCGTTTTTTTTCATTTAATTTTTTCAACTGAAAGTTTAACTAACTTAAGAATATTTTAAATATTTCAGTGTATTTAAAAAGATTCCAAAACATGCCCAAAAACTTTAAGAAGGTTTAAAGTATTTTGAAAGATTTTAAATCATTTTGTGTATTTTCAAAGATCCCAATAATTTGAAGAGATTTCAAAAGCTTTTTAAAGTTTTTAAGATATCTTTAATAATTCCAAAGATTTTTCAGAAGCTTTGCAAATTTTCAAAATATTTTAAAGCTTTTCTCAAATTTTATGGTATTTCCAAATATTTTAAAGGATTTAAAATATTTTTGGATATCTTTAAACATTCCAAAGATATTTTAAAAGATTCCATGAAACTTTTAATAGAAAGCAATAATTTAAAGAGTTTTCAAAGTTTTAGGGGTATTTTTAAAAATTCAATGGAATTTTTAAGAGCTCTAAATTTTTTAAAGGGATTTCGAAGGATTTGAAATATATCAGGCTATTTGAAAAGATTTCAAGGAATTTTTAATTGATTTCCATAATATGTAAGGGTTTCAAATAATTTTAATGGTTTATAGCATTTTTTTAATTCTAAGGAATTTTAAAATGATATTAAGAATTTTAAGAAATTCAAATAATTTTAATCATTCTTGCGTATTTAAAATAAATGCCTTGTATTTTTCAAGAGCTTTAAAAAAATTTAAGATTCATTCCAAAGGATTTTATTGTATTTTCGAAAATTCTAAGAAGATGTCAAGATTTTCAGAAAATTTTCAGGGATTTCAAAAGATTTTAAAAGATTTTAAATATTTCACGGTATTTTTAATCATCCCATGAAATTTTCAATTGATCTTGAAATATTTTAGGGCATTTAAGAATATTAAAAAATGTTTAAGGTTTTCAAAAGATCTTATGAAAGAATTTCAAACATTTAAGATGTTAAAAGATTCCAATGAATTGATAATTGATTTTAATGCGTAAAAATTTCAAAGACTTTTAAAGATTTGGAGTTTTTTTTTAAATTTCAAGTAATTTTCAATTGATTTGTATAATTTGAAGGAATTTCTAATAATTTAAATTAATTTTTTGAGTATTTAAAAAAATTCAAGAGATTTTAAAAGATTTTAAAGGCTTTGAAGTATTTGAGGGTATTTTTAATAGATTTCAGTAATTTTAAGTGATTCTAAAAAAGATTTTTGGGTATTTTTAAAAGATCTCAAGACATTTTTAATTGATTTTGAAATATTTGAGGATATTTAAAAATATTTTAAGGAATTTGCAACAGCTTTAAAAAGTTTCAACAGATTTAAAAAAATTCCAAAGGATATCTAACATGTTAGGGATTCTTAAAAGACACCAAGTAATTTTTAATTGACTTCAATCACTTGAAGTGTTTTCAAAGAGCTTGAAATATTGTAGGGTACTTAAAACATTTAAATAAAATTTAAGGGATCTAAAATTTTTCAAGGGATTCTAATGCTTCAACGGGATTTGAAAACAAATTTAAAGATTCCATGCAATTTTATCAAATTTTTGAGTTTTTAAAATTATTTTTAGGGGATTTTAAAATCTTAAATGTATTTAAATCAATTTGAATTTTAATTTAGAATTCACCCTGTAATAGTTGCTACTTTCACCAAAAAAGACGATATTTCATTTAAAAAAAAATTAATTTCAAAACCAAAGATCGAATTTTCAACAAATAAAGATTTTTCAGTTATGAAAAAAAAAGAAGTTCATCTAAATTGTTGAACCTTCAAGCTAAAAGACGGATTTTCTGTACAAAAATTGAATTAAAAAAAAAAAAATGAATTCTTAGCCAAAAAAATTAATTTTCAAAAATTGAAGAAATTTAAATGAGATTCAAATTAAATTTAAAATCCTAAATGAACGTCCAAAAATCAAGTTAATGAGCAGAATTCCTGAAAGTAAATTCAAGAATCCAACATTTTATGTAAAAAAAATGATAAATATTTACCTGCAATAATTCAATTTTTAACCGAAAAGATGAATTTTCAAACAAAAATATTAAATTACAAAGAAAAAGTTAATTTTCTACGTAGAAGAAAATAGATTTATCAACAAAATATTACGCTTTCAACAAAAAAGTTGAATTTTCAATTCAAAAAGACAAATTAGCATCCAAATTGTTAAAACTGATGAATTTTTAACCATAAAGATTAATTTTCTAAAAAAAGCGAATTTTTTACGAAGTTCATAAATTTTCAAACAACCAATTCAATTTATAAATAAAAAATATCAATATTTAACCAAGCAGTGGAAATTTCCTTTAAAAAAAACATTTTCAGCCAAAAATATAATGATTAAATTTTTTATTAAAAATCTCCTTTCAACTTTTTTGTTGAAAATTTGTCTTTCATTCATTTATGTTTGTAGAAAGTCTACTTCTTGTTTGAAATTAATATTTTGATATTGAAAAGTCAAAGTAAAATATTTTCGGATGAAAATTTAACTGTTTATATTTATTTTTATTAAAAAATTAATCTGTTTTAGTAGAAATAGGATCTTTCATGGATAAAAATGCATCTGTTTGCTTGAAAATCAATCTTCTTTGTCTAAAGGTTCAACTATTTTTTTTTAATTTGGGTTGAACCACTTTGTTAAGAAATAATTTTTTTTAAGGTTTATATTTTTTAGTTGAAAATTCATCTCTTGAATTAAAAGTTTAACTACATTGTTGAAATTTTTTTATGAAAGCTTATTTCTTTATTGAAAATTTAACTATTTTGTTGAAAATTATTTTTTTACTGAAAATTAATTTAATGAGCAGAATTCCTGAAAGTAAAATCAAGAATCCAACGACCAAATGTGGACAATCAGCATAAAATGTTCCCATTGAAATCTGAAAAAATTTCTTTTCTTTCCTAAAAAAAAAGGAAAAAAAGAACTTTTCCCTTTAGACATTAATCTAATTTTTCTTTCCTCTTTTTTGTTTTTGTCTAAAGGGAATTTTTTTTTCTTTTTTAGGGAAGAGGAGGAATTTTTTTCAGATTTCAAGGGGAAAATTTTATGCTGGTTGTCCAAATTTGGTCGTTGGATTCTTGATTTTACTTTCAGGAATTCGCTCATTAAATTAATTTTCAGTAAAAACATTAATTTTCAACAAAACAGTTAAATTTTCAATCAAGAGATAAACTTTAATTTAAAAAAAAATTTTCAACAAAGTAGTTAAACTTTTAATTCAAGAGCTAAATTTTCAACTGAAACATATGAACCTTTAGACAAAGAAGATTGATTTTCAACCAAAGAGTTGCATTTGTATCCAAGAAAGATCCAATTTCTACTGAAACAGATAAATTTTTTAATAAAAAAAAAGTTAAATTTTCATCCGAAAATATTTTACTTTATTTTTTCCATATCAATATATGAATTTTAAACAAGATGTGAATTTTCTACAAACATAAATGAATGAAAGACAAATTTTAAACATAACAGTTGAATTTGCAACCAAAAAAAAGACTTTTTAACAAAATTATTGAGTTTTCTACCAAATAGTTAAATTTTGATCCAAGAAAGATTTTAGTTTTACTTTTCAACATCAAAATATGAGTTTTAAATAAGAATAAAATTTGATACAAAAATAAATGAACTTTAAACCAAAAAAAAAAAAAACAACGAATTTTTAACAAGAGTTGAATTTTCAACAAAAAGCAATAACTTTTTAACAATATTGTTGAATTTTCAATCAAACAGTTGCATTTTTATCTAATAAATATGCAGTTTCTACTAAAATATATTAATTGTTTAATTAAAAAGACAAATTAAAAAAAAACAGTTCAATTCTCATCCAAAAAAGATTTTTTAAACTTTTAATCAACAAAATATGAATTTTAAACAGGTTAATTTTCTACGAAATAGTTCAATTAAAAAAAAACAGTTGAATATTTTCCCCTGACGATTAAAAATTAAAGACCAGAATCTTGACCTTGTAATATTTCCAACCCAAAATCTTTTATAAACAGAATAAAAAATGTCAAATTGAAATTTAAAAATGGATATTTATTCTGCTTAACAGTTATTAAAAGTAATAGAATTTCCCTGATTTTTACCAGATTTTATTTTCAAGTTCCTGACTTTTCACTGAATAATAAAATTCTCTGACTTTTTAAAATTGTTGTTGGCAAATTTTCCCGATTCCGCATGGAAAAAAGTCAATATTTTTCTCCTTTTTGCACCTAGGTCCATCCTTTGTTACACGAAGTCAATGCCATTTTCGTATTGCTAATGAACTTCATGTATAAGAGTGTCCAGGTTAAGGAAATGTTTGCAAATGCTGGTCTAGCTGACATCGTGCATAAATTATGGGCTTGGATCGCTTTGCACAAAAGTGTTTTGATATCTGGATTAAAATTGATTGCAACTTTTACAACCGATTGCCCGGCAGGTAAATTTTTCTTTATTTTTCATTTTATTGTGCACTTTTTTTTTATGGTCTGAATTCTGTAATTTTTTTTTTTTTTTTTGATAGCTGCTCATTCGTTACCGTTGACAACAACTTTGCCCGGCATGGGACTCAGAAAAACTCCAAACACAGTGGCTTTGATACATGTTATTATTCACTTGGTGTGCAAAGAAATCGAGAAAGCAGGACAACTTTTTGAAAATGAAAAATTGCATTTTGCGTTTCATGCTCTGCGAAATTCTGTACACAACCACGAGTGCAGAGTTGCCATTTCGAAGGTAATTTAAATTATTTTTAATTGATTACAGGCCTCGGACTAAAAAAAAAACTATTTTTGAGCGATGGCACTATTTTGATACCATTTCGAAAAAAATGACACTAAAATCTTTTTTTTTTTAATCAAAATCACTTAAGAAGCTGACTTTTTGCGAGCGTGCTTAATTTTTTTTCTTAATTGCAATTTAAAATTGAATAAAAATTATTTTTTGTTTGTAAAAATGACTTTTATGATCAGGAATTTAATTTAAAAAGCGGGAATTTACTTCTAATCGCAGACAAATTTAAGTTTTCATTATTTTAATAATTTTGGTCGATTTAGAAAAGTGTTTACTTTAAATAAATCCTAAATTTATTATTGCATTTTTATTATTTTTCATTATACAGAAGAACCTTTCGCAATTTTTTGCTCTTTGAGATTTTTTCGCTGAATTAAGATTCATAATCGAATTGATGATATTGCAAACATATAAAAAAAACAATAATTTTCTTTATTAAAAAAAAAAAGATAATTATCACGTTAATTTTAAACCTAACTGATGGATTTTCTACTAAAATAGTTGAATTTTCAATAGCAACAAATTAATTTGTATTAAAAAAGATTTTAAAAAATACAACTTTTCAAATAAAACTATGGCATATTTAATTGAAATTAGTTAAATTTTCAATTACAAAAAAATTACTTTACAAAAAAAAAACAGTTACATTTTCAAAGAAAGTGAATAATTTTCAACTAAAATTGTCAATCTTTAACTGGAATAGTTGAATTTTAAATTGGAAATATGAATTTTCAACTCAAATTATGAATCCTTAACAAGAATAATTGATTTTTTTCAAATAAGAAAAATATTTTTAACCAAAAATTGAATAACTGAATATTTAGTAAAAAAATGAAAAAAATGAATTCATTTTTATTCAAAGAAAAAACAAGTTTTCAATAAAATTGCTGATATTTCAAACAAAGAAATTAATTTTTAATTAAAAGGATGAATTTTCAACTAACAAAATTAACTTTCAACAAAAGAGTTGAACGTTCAACCAAGTAAGTTTATTTCCAACCTAAAAGATATTTTCAATTTTCAATTTTAAAGATTAATGTTCTAGCAACTAATTTAATTTCTAAATAAAAAATTTCAATTTTTAACCAAGTAGTGGAAATTTCATCCAAAAAAGATGAATAATGTTTCAATTTTGTATTAAAAATCTAATTCTTAACAACAACAAAAAACGGATTTTAAGCAAAAAAGGTTAATTTTCTACTAAAATAGTTAAAGTTTTAGTTAAAAACATTTGTCTTCAACCGATTAGTTACGTTTTCAACCACAAATGGATTTTAAATTTAAAATAAAGTAGATAAATATTCAGTTAATAAACTTAATTTCAAATCAAAATCCGAATTTTCGAGACGATAGTTAAACTTTTTTCTAAAGAATTTAATTTACAAACTAAAATTATAAAGTTTTATTGAAAAAAACCATTTGCAACTAAATAATTTTTTTTTTTAACAAAAAATGAAAGAGTTAAATTATCAGTTGAAAAATATTAATTTTAAAGCAAAAAAGTTGAATTTTCAACAAAAAATTAAATTTCCACCAACAAAATAAATGAATTTTAGACAAAATATTTTAATTTTCAACAAAAAATTATACATTTTAACGAAAAACTGGAATAGTTAAAAGTTCATTTTAAAAAATCTTCCAAAAAGAATTTTAAAAAACAACTTTTTTTCAACTATAAAACATGAAGTTTGAACGAAAAATGGAATTTAATGTTCAGATTGAAAATATAATTTTCTACACACAAGAATGAATTAAAAAATTCATGAATTTTCAACCGAATAATTGAATTTTGAACTAACAAAGATACATTTTTAACCGAAAATGGAAGGTAAATTTTCAGTTTATGAAATTAATTTTCCATAAAAAACAAAAGTTTCCAACAAAGTACATGAATTTTCAATTTAAAAAATAACAAGAAGATTAAATATCTACTAAAAAAGGCAAATTAAAAAAAAATTGTGGAATTTTTAACTATAAAGATAAAGTTTTAAACAAAAAATAAAGTAGATAAATATTCAGTTATTAAAATAAATTTTAATTTTATTTTAAATCTAAAGGATAGATTTTTAATTAAAATGATACATATTTAACTGAAATACTTTTATTTTTCACCGAAAAGAAGAATTTTTTAACAAGAAGATTAAATTGTGAAAAAGGTCCATTTTCTACTGAAAAAATCGATTAATAAAAATAGTTTCAAGCAAAAAGTTTAATTTTCGACTAAAATAATTAAACTTTTAGTTAAAAAAATTGATTTTCAACAAAGTCGTTACATTTTAAACCCGAGATGAATTCATAACTAAAATGGGGAAAAATTCATCTCGGCTTTAAAATGTAACGACTTCGTTGAAGATAAATTTTTTTAACTCAAAGTTTAACTATTTTAGTAGAAAATTAAACTTTTTTGCTTAAAATCCATTTTTTTGTTTGTTAAGAATTAGATTTTTAAGAAAGATTTTACCATTCTATTTTTGGTTGAAAGTGTATCTTTTTTGGATGAAAATTCAACTATTTGGTTGAAAATTGATATTTTTATTTAGAAATTGCACTATTTAATTGAAAATTTATGTGCTTTGTGAAAAATTCGCCTTTTTTGTAGAAAATTCATTGGTTTAATTGTAAATTAATTCCCTAAAAATCAAATTTAACTTTTCATTTTGGTTTGAATAGATCTATTCTAGTTCAAAATTCAACAATTTGGATGAAAATTCGTCTTTTTTAATTGAAAATCCAACTATTTTGTTAAAAAATCGACTTTTTCTGTAGAAAGTTATTTTTTTTCACAATTTAATCATCTTGTTTAAATTTTTTTCGGTTAAAAATGAATATTTTTGAGTTAAATATGTATTATTTTAGTTGAAAATTTATCTTTTAGGTTGGAAAGAAAATTAAAATTTATTTTAATAACTGAATATTTATCTACTTCATTTTTTAATGAATTTTTTAATTCATTCTTGTGTGTGGAAAATTATATTTTCAATCTGAACACTAAATTCAATTTTTCGTTAAAACTTAATGTTTTATAATTGAAAATTCATATTTTTTTAAATTCGGTTTTTTGGGAGATTTTTTTAAAGAACTTTGAACTATTCCAGTTTTTCTTCCAAATGTATAATTTTTAGTTGAAAATTTAACTATTTGGTCTAAAATTAATTTATTTTGTTGGTGGAAAATTAATTATTTTAATTTAGTTACTATTTATATATTAATTTAATTTAGTTAAAAATTGTTTTTTTTATATGAAATTTTATAATTTTAGTTTGTAAATTCAATTATTTAGAAAAAAGTTTAACTGTTGTCTCAAAAATTCGAATTTTTATTTGAAATTAATTGTATTAACTGAATATTTATCTACTTTATTTTTAATTGAAAATTAATTTCTGGTTGAAAACGTAACCACTCTGTTGAAAATAAATGTCTTGAACTAAAATTTCAAATATTTTAGTAGAAAATTAACCTTTTTTGCTCAAAACCCGATATTTTTATTTATAAATTGAATTAGTTTGAAAATTTATGAACTTCTGGAAAAATTCACCTTTTTTCTATAAAATTAATCTTTATGGTTGAAAATTCATCTTTAGAGATAAAATTCAACTATTCCAGTCGGAGATTTCTCATTTTAGTTGAAAATTCATCATTTTCAACCATACGGATGACAATTTGTCTTTTTTAATTAAAAATTGATCTATTTTGTTGAAAGTCCAATATTTTGCTTAAAAATATTTTTTTTTTTTTAGGGAATTACCTTTTTCTTTGCAATTTAATATTCTTGTTTAAAAATTCAGCTTTTCGGTTAAATATTTGGTTGAATGTTCAACTCTTTTGTTGAAAATAAATTTTTTTGGTTGTAGATTTATCATTTTAATTAAAAATTCATTTCTTCGATTGAAATATCAGCTATTTAATTAAAAACTTGCTTTTTCTTTGAATGAAAATGAATTCTTTTTTTTTTCATTTTTCGACTAATAATTTAGTTATTTAATTTCTGGTTAAAAATTATATTTTTTTAGTTGAAAATTAAAAATTTTTGTTCGAAATTTATCTTCTTGGTTGAAAATTCGTCTTTTTGATAAAAAATCAATTATTCTTGTTAAATATTCATAATTTGAGTTGAAAATTAATATTTCTTGTTTAAAATCCAACTTTTCCTGTTAAAGATTTACAATTTTAGTTGAAAATTCATCACTTCGTTTGAAAATGTAATTTTCTTAAGTTATTATTTTTTGTAAAGTAATTTTTTGAAATTGAAAATTTAACTAATTACAATGAAATATTCCATACTTTCAGTTGAAAAGTTGTGTTCTTTTAAATCTTTTTTAGTAAAAATTAATTTGTTGTTGTTGAAAATTTAACTATTTTAGTTGAAAATAAAACATTTAGGTTGAAAATTAATTTTTGTTGTAATTAAATTAAATCATTTTAATTTCAAATTGTAAAAAGATGAATTTTAAACAAAATAGTTACATTTTGAGTTTAAAAAATTATTTTTTAACAACAAAAGCCGAATGCTCAACCTAAAGAGATGAATTTCCAATACAAAATATATGAAAATGTAGTAGTTGTTATTTTAAGAACAAAATATTTTAATTAAAAATAAAATACAGTTGGATTCAACTAACAAAGAGGAATTTTCAACAAAATACATAAATTATTAACTAAATAGTTAAAATTACTTCCAAGTTGTTGAATTTTGAAACCATAAATGCGATTTTTCTAAATAAAATAGTTAAATTTTTGATAATAAAGGCAATTTTCCAGTGAAACAGATTAGTTTCTAAACAGACAAGAATTTTTAACCAAAAAATATGAAACTTCTACAGAAAGAGATACATTTTCAAGAAAGAAACCAAATTTCCATCAAATTATCGAATTTTCAAACAAAAAATGATGAATTTTCAATGAAATAGTTGAATATTCAACCAAATTGTTTAATTTTTAAGTCTGAAATACGAATTCTGTACAAAACAGTTCAATTTTCAACAAGAAAATGTAAACTTTCAACTAAAAAAGTTATTTATAGGAAATAATTCAATTTTGAACCAAATAATAAAATTTTTTAAATGAAAAGTATGAATTAGTAGCGAAAAATTTAATTAAATAAATTTAACCGAAAATATATTAATTCAGTTGTTATTTAAATAGAAAAATCAGAAAAAGGGGAAAGACTGTGAATCTTGCTGAAAATTCGTCTTTTATTTTCGAAACATTTATTTTTTTGACTGAAAATCTAACGTTAATTTTGAAACGAAAATTGATATTTTTTTTGTTGAAAATTCATCTATTTTATTAAAAACTTAAGTACTTTGGTAGAAAGTTCTAAATTTTGTTTGGTAATGTCTTTTTTTGCTGAAAATTCGTATTTTTGAGTCTAAAATTCAAGTGCTTTTAAGAAAAACTTTTTTTTCCTTCAAAATTGAACAATTTGGTTATTTTTTTTCTTTTTCATTGAAAAACTTTGAAAAATTGTCTTTTTGCTTTAAAAATCGCTCTTTTTATATTGGAAATTCAACTTTTTCTGTTAAAAATTGATTTTTTCGGACTTAAATGTCCCATATTTTCCAAAAAAATCGACTTTTTAGCTCGAGAACCCGACTCTTTTGTGGAAAACTCGTATTTTCAGGTTTAAAATTCATTTCTCTAAGTAGAAATTTAATATTTTTCGGTTAAAAATTCAACAATTTTTTTTAATGCAATATATTTCGCACTTTAATTATTTATATACTGAAGAATAACATTTTAAATAAACAGTGATATTCTTCTTTAATTCTGAAAAAAATTTATGACACTATTTTTACAATATTTTTAAAAATAAGATAAAAATCGGTCTTTTATTTTAACTTTATTTCATTGTTTTATTTTTTTATTTTTATTTTCAGAGCAATCTTCTGCAGTTTTTCACGAAAATTCATCCTACGAGTACGAAAAGAGTGAAACCGTGGCCTTTGGTAGAGATGTACTGTTTAGAATTTCTCATTGATTTCACTTACTACGAAGAGGGACAGCTGAGCGTTTCAAAGGTATAGGATTTTTTCACCTAGAAAATAGAAATTTAATTTAATCAATGAATTATTTAATTATGGAATTTATTAATTTATGGTTTAAATTACGTAATTTAAATTCGTAAAATAATTAATTAATTATTAAGGAATTAAATTTTTTTAGGCGATTGATGGATTGGAAGTTCTTGTACAGTTAGCAAGATGTTCGAATCCCTCGACACGAATTTTGTCGTTGTCAACGCTGAGAAACGTGGCATTTAATGTAACAAATCGCCCTCGTCTCTTAACCTCAGGCAAGTCATTCTTTTAAATTTGATATAAAAAATTATTATAGCAGATTTATGATTTTAGTTGCAAATTTTTTGGTTGTAAATTTAAATTTTTTTTTTTTAATTTCGTTTAATCTTCTTTGTTGAAAAATAATGTTTTTGGTTTAAAATTCAACTATTTGGCGAAAAATTGATCTATTTTGTAGAAAATTCAAGAATTTTGGTAAAAAGTGTTGTTTAAATGTGAACTGAATAATAGAACCCTATAAAAAAACACGAACTTTTTTGATTGAAAGTTAATTATTTTCGATTGTTTTGCTAGAAAGTCATATTTTTTTGTTGAAAATGCAACTACTTGTTTGAAAATTGAATTTCTTTGTAAAAAATACATTTTTATTAGATGAAGATTAATTTATTTGGTTAAAAATGTAAATATTTGGTTGAAAATGTACTTTTTTGTTAAAAATTAATATTTTTTGATTGAAAATGCAACTAGTTATAATCTTGGTGACAAATTTATTTATTTTGTACTAATTTAACCATTTTTTAAAAGAGTTATATTTTTTGTTCGAAAAATCAATTGTTTTCTTGAAGATTCGACTTTTTGTATAAAGAAATTGGTGCTTTTTGATTGAAAATCCAACTTTTGGTAGAAATTCCATCTTTTTTGTTGTTGAAAATTAATTATTTTTAATTGAAAAATTTACTATTATGTTTGATTCGGAATTCGTCAAATTCGTATTTTTTTGGATGGAAATGATTATTTTTCCAATGAAAAATTTTAATTTAATTTTCCATTTTTTTTTAATGTATATTTTTTTGTTGAAAAATGGATTCAGTTGAAAAATCCTTTTTTTTTGTTGTTAAAAACTCATCATTTTAGTTTATAAATTAATTTGTTTAAATTTGTTTTACTATTATCTCATTTTTTATTGGAAAATAATGTTTTCAATTTAAAATTTATCTTTATAGTTTAAAAGTCCGTTATTTTTGTTAAAAATTCTTCTTTTTTGTAGATCTTTAATCTTTTCGATTGAAAATTTGACTATTTTGAGAAAAACAATTTTTCAAACTTTAAATTCAACTATTGTATTTTAAGTTAAAAATTTATCTTTTTTAATAAACAATTCAAGCTTTGATTGAAAATTCATTTATTTTGTTCCAAAATTCGTCTTTTGGCAAAACATTAATCTTCTTCGTTGAAAAAATGTTTTGGTTTAAAATTCAACTATTTGGCGAAAAACTGATCTATTCAACTGTTTTCTTGAATATTCGACTTTTTGTATAAAAAATTTGTCCTTTTAGATTGAAAATCTAACTTTTGGTAGAAAAGTGATTCTTTTTTGTTGAAAATTAATTCTACTTAATTAAAAAGCTTACTATTATATAATTGATTCAGAATTAATATCTTTTCGCTTTGGTTGAAAAGTTGACTACGTTGTTGAAAACTCTTCTTTTTATGGTTGAGAATGATTAAATTTTATCTGAACCTTTAACTATTCGAATTTTTTTTATATTTAAATTTATATTTTTTCTAATAAATTGAACAATTTTGTTTAAAAGTAATATTTTTCGGTGGAATATTCCACTATTTTGTTGAAGATTCGATTTTTTGGATAGAACATTCATCGTTTTGGAATAAAAATTATTTATTTATAATTGAAAACTACTATTATATTTTTGGTTCAGAATTCATCTCTTTTGTCTCCTTTATTGAAAAGTCGACCAACTTGTTGAAAACTCGTATTTTTTGGACAAAAAACAATGTTTAACTGGACATCCAACTAATCAATTTTTAGTTAAAAATTCATCTTTTTAGTTAAAAATTGAATTATGTGGTTGAAAATTAGTATAGAAATATTACTTTCACTGTTAAAAACGCTATTGTTTGGTTAATTTGTTAAAAATGTATTCTAATATTGTTTAAAATTTAAGTACTTTGTTGAAAATTCGTTTTTTTTTTATTTAAAAATTAATTTTTTGATTGAAATACTTGCTTTTTATACTTGGAAATTTAACTATTCCATTTTTTTAAATCTATCTTTTTTAGTTAATAATAATTGAACTATGTGGTTCAAAATTTATGTTTTTTTTTGGTAGAAAATTAATTTTCTGCTAAAAATTTTTTGTGTCGAAAATTCATACGTTAAGGTTAAAAATTTAATTATTTAAAAACAGCCTCCTTTTATCTTGGAGATTTAACAATTTTGTTTTATTTTTTTTATTGGCTGAAAAATCTTTATTGGTTTATAATTCAACTCTTGTTAGAAATTTCTCACCTTGGTTTTAATATTCTTCTTTATAGGTTTCAAATTCAACCATTTTGTTTAAAACTTTGCTTTTTTGTTAAAAATATGTCCCTTTTGCTTGAATTTCAATTTTATGAGACCGAAAAAATCGGAAAATGACAGTGAATTTATTTTTTGACCGGGAATTGTAAACATTTTTAGAAAAAAATCTGTCCATGTTTGATTTCACCCGTTTTTTGAAGAACTAGGTAAATTATTATGATTTTTAATGATGATATCATTCAGTTTAGAATGCGCAATTAAAAAATCTGTCACATTAAACTTTTTTCATTTTAGTTTATAATTTTTAAGCGTACATTTTAATTTAAAGAATTTAAAAATGTAATTTTAAAGCCTTAAGCAATTAAAACTTAGAAGCTTTTGAAATCGAACATTTTGGATGAAAAGCATTTTTATTTGATCAACTGTGAATATAAATTAATTACTGATCTTTAAAATTGAACTGTACTTTGAGGATTAAAAATGGAATAATAATTGAATTTAGAAGACGATTTGCAATCATTTCAAAATTTAAGAATTTCCAGATTCTGACCTAAACATTAATTTTTTTTAATTCAAAATTTATTATTTTTTATTATTTATTATATTTATTATTTATTGAATTTTTGGTTGACAATCTATCTTCTTTAGTTGAAAATTCAACTATTCCTGTTAAAGGTTCATCGTTTCAGTTAAAAATTGCACTTTTTGTTTAAAATTCAACTATTTCAGATGAAGATTCATGATTTTTATTAAAATTTCATTTTTGAAAATGAAAATTTAACTATTCCATTTTTGATGGAAAGGTGATCTTTTTTAGTTCAAAATTCAATTGTTTCGTTGAAAAGTTATCTTTTTTAGTTGGAAATTCAATTATTTCGTTGCAAATTTATGTATTTGTATAAAATTCGTATTTTTTGGTTGAATATTTAACACTTCCAATTAAAGATTCATAAGTTTAGTTGAAAATTCATCTTTTTGTTTGAAAATTCAACTATTCCAGTTAAATGTTCATCAATTTAGTTGAACATTAATTTTTTTTTAGTTTAAAATTCATTTATTTTGTATAAAAATATCGATTCTTGATAGAAATTAATATTTTTGTTAATCAATTAATCTTTTTAGTTTGAAAATTCCACTATTTCAGTTAAACATTCATCATTTTAGTTGAAAATTCATGTTTTTGGTTCCAAATCGAACTATTTGGTTGAAAATTTGTCTTTTTTTAGATGAAATTAACATATTTTGTTGAAAAATTCCAGTATTCCAATTAAATATTCATCAGTTTAGTTGAACATCAATTTTATTAACTGAAAATTTAACTATTCAATTTTTGATTGCAAATAAATATTTTTTAGTTGAAAATTAATGTATTCCACTATTTCAGTTAAACATTTATCATTTTAGTTAAAAATTTATGTTTTTAGTTAAAAATTCAAATATTTGTTTGAAAATTTCTCTTTTCCAGATGCAAATTCATGTATTTTATTTTCTCGTAGAAAATTAATCTTTTTGTTTAAAAAATGATCTTAATTAAAAATTCATCATACTGTTTGAAAATACAAGTATTTCAGTTAAATATTCATCACTTTAGTTCAACAATAATTTTTCTAGTTGAAAATTTATGTATTTTGTATAAAATTCGTCTTTTTTGGTAGAAATTGATATTCCTGATTATAAATTCATATTTTTTGTTAAAAATACAACTATTTCATTTCAAAATTCATCATTTTAGTTGAAAATTTATATTTTTATTTCAAAATTCAATTATTTGGTTGAAAATGTGTCTTTTTTAGTTGAAAATGATTTTTTTGCTTAAAAACTAATCTTAATTGAAAATTTTTCATTTAATTGAATTTAATCATTTTTTAGATTTTTAATTGAAAATTTGTCTTTATTTTATGAAAATTAATGTATTTTGTTTAAAAATCGTAAATTTTTTGGTAGAAAATTTATCTTTTTGTTTGAAAACTAATGTTAATTGAAAATTCATCTTATTGGTTGAAAATTCTACTATTTCATTTTAAGATTAATCATTTTAGTTAAAAATTTATATTTTTAGTTAAAAATTCAACTATTTGGATGAAAAATTGTATTTTGTAGATGAAAATTAATGTATTTTGATGAAAAATCTTCTCTTTTCGGTAGAAAATTAATCTTTTTGTTTAAGAACTAATCTTCAATAAAAATTCATCTCATTGGTTGAAAATTTAAGTATTTCAGTTAAATATTCATTACTTTAGTTGAACATTAATTTTTTTTTAGTTGAAAAAATATGTATTTTGTATAAAATTAGCCTTTCTTGGTAGAAATTGATCTTTTTGATTATAAACTCATATTTTTTGTTAAAAATTCAACTATTTGGTTGAAAATTGTTCTTTTTTAGATGAAAATTGAACATCAATTTTGTTAACTGAAAATTGAACTATTCAATTTTTGATTGAAAATAGATATTTTTCAGTTGAAAATTCATGTATTTCGTATAAAATTAGCATTTCTGGATTGAAAAAATAATCTTCTTAGTTAAAAATTGAACTATTTGGTTGAAAATTCGTCTTTTTTCTGTAGAAAATTAATGTATTTTGTTGAAAAATCGTCCTTTTTGGGTAGAAAATTAATCTTTTTGTTAAAAAACTTTTCTTCTTGTGTGAAAATTCATCTTTTGGTCTAAAATTTACGTATTCCAGTTAACTATTCATCAGTTCAGTTTAACATTAATTTGGTGAACTCAAAAATAAACTATTTAATTTTTGATTGAAAATGGATCTTCTTTAGTAGAAAAATCATGTATTTTGCATAAAATTCGTCTTTCTTGTTAAAAATAAATCTTTTTGTTTATAATTTAAACTTTTTGGTTTGGAAATTCTACTATTTCAGTTAAACATTCACCATTTTAGTGGAGAATTTATATTTTTATTTCGAAATTCAACTATTTGGTTGAAAATTTCTCTTTTTTAGATTTCTCTTTTTTAGTTTAAAAACTAATCTTAATTGAAAATTTATCTTATTGGTTGAAAATTCAAGTGTTTCAGTTCAATATTCATCACTTTAGTTGAACACCAATTTTTTTTAGTCAAAAATTCATGTATTTTGCATAAAATTAGCCTTTCTTGGTAGACATTAATCTTTTTGTTTATAAATTAATCTTCTTGGCTTGTAAATTCAACTATTTCTATTAAACATTCATCATTTTAGTGGAATATTTGGGTTTTTAGTTAAAAACTTAACTATTTGGTTGAAAATTTGTCATTTTTAATGAAAATTCATGTCTTTTGTTGGATTTCAGTTAAATTTTCATCATTATTTTATTTATTTTTATATTTATTTTTTTTTTAGTTGAAAATTCATGTATTTTGTATAAAGTTCGTCTTTTTTGGTAGAAATTTATCTTTTTGATTAAAATTTCATATTTTTGGTTTAAAATTCAACTATTTCATTTTAACATTCACCATTTTAGTTGAAAATTTATGTTTTTAGTTAAAAATTGAACTATTTAGTTGAAAATTTTTCTTTTTTTAATAAAAATTCATATATTTTGTTGAAAAATCGTCTTTTTCTGGTAGAAAATTAATCTTTTTGTTTAAAAGCTAATCCTAATTGATTGAAAATTCAAGTATTCCAATTAAATATTCATCAGTTTGGTTAAACATCAATTTTGTTAACTGAAAATTCAACTATTCAATTTTTGATTGAAAATAGATATTTTCTAGCTGAAAATTCATGTATTTTGTATAAAATCAGCCTGGTCAGGTAGAAACTAATCTTTTTGGTTTGAAAATTCAACTATTTCTATGAAACACTCATCATTTTAGTGGAATATTTAGGTTTTTAGTTCAAAACTTAATTATTTGGTTGCAAATTTCTCTTTTTTTTATGAAAATTAAGGTATTTTGTTGAAAAATCGTCTTTTTTGGTTACAAAATTAATCTTTTTGTTTGAAAACTAATCATAATAGAAAATTTATCTTATTGATTGAAAATTCAAGCATTTCAGTTAAAGATTCATAATTTTAGTTGAAAATTTATGTTTTTAATTAAACACTAACCTATTTGGTTGAAAATTGGTCTTTTTTAGATTAAAATTAATGTATTTTGTTGAAAAATGGTCTTTTTCTGTAGAAAATTAATCTTTTTATTTAAAAACTAATCTTCTTGATTGAAAATTGAACTATTCAATTTTTGATTGAAAATAGATATTTTTAGTTGAAAATTCATGTTTTTTGTATAAAGTTAGCCTTTCTTGGTAGAAATTAATCTTTTTGTTTATAAATTAATGTTTTCGGTTTGAAAATTCAACTATTTCAGTTAAGCATTCATCATTTTAGTGGAAAATTTATGTTTTATTTCGAAATTCAACTACTGGGTTGAAAATTTGTATTTAGATACAAACTAATGTATTTTGTTGAAAATTCGTCTTTTTTGCTAGAGATTTCTCTTTTCGATTATAAATTCATATTTTTGGTTGTAAATTCAACTATTTTATTTTAACATTCATCATTTTAGTTGAAAATTTATGTTTTTAGTCAAAAATTAAAATATTTGGTTAAAAATTTGTCTTTTAGATGAAAATTCATGTATTTTGTTCAAAAATCGTCTTTTTTCGGTAGAAAATTAATATTTTTATTTAAAAATTAATCTTAATTGAAAATTCATCTTATTAGTTGAAAATTTAAGTATCTCAGTTAAAAATTCATGACTTTAGTTGAAAATTAATTTTTTTTTGGTTGAAAATTCATGTATTTTGTATAAAAATCGTGTTTCTTGTTGAAAAATCAACTATTTCATTTCAAAATTCATCATTTTAGTTGAATATTTATGTTTTTAATTAACAACTCAAATATTTTATTTAAAATTTGTCTTTTTTAGATGAAAATGCATGTATTTTGTTCAAAAATCGTCTTTTTTCGGTAAAAATTAATATTTTATTTAAAAACTAATCTTCTTGATTGAAAATTCACGTATTCCAATTAAATATTCATTAGTTTATTTGAACATTAATTTTGTTAATTGAAAATTGAACTATTCAATTTTTGATTGAAAATAGATATTTTTAGTTGAAAATTCATGTTTTTTGTATATAATTAGCCTGGTTTGGTAGAAAATAATCTTTTTGTTTATAAATTAATCTTTTTGGTTTGAAAATTCAACTATTTCAGTTAACCATTCATCAATTTAGTGAAAAATTTATGTTTTAAGTTCAATATTCAAGTATTTGGTTGAAAACTTGTCTTTCTTAGATGAACATTCATGTATTTTGTTGAAAATTCACCTTTTTTGGTAGAAATTTATCTTCTTGATTATAGATTCATATTTTTTGTTGAAAATTCAACTCTTTTATTTCAACATTCATCATCTCAGTTGAAAAATTGTGGTTTTAGTTAAAAAATCAACTATTTGGTTAAAAATTTATCTTTTTTAGATACAAATTAATTTATTTTGATGAAAAATCGTCTTTTTTCGGTCGAAAATAAATCTTTTTGTTTAAAAACTAATCTTAATTGAAAATTTTACCATATTGGTTGAAAATTCAAGTATCTAAGACAAATATTCATCAAGTAGTTGAAAACTAATTTTTTTTAGTAGAAAATTCATGTGTTTTGTATAAAATTCGTCTTTTTTGTCGAAAATTAAACTATTTCATTCCAACATTCATCATTTTAGTTGAATATTTATGTTTTTATTGAAAAATTTAAATATTTAATTGAAATTTTGTCTTTTTTAGATGAAAATTCATGTATTTTGTTCAAAAATCATATTTTTTCGGTGTAATATTAACCCTTTTGTCTGAAATCTAATCTTCTTGATTGAAAATTCATGTATTCCAATTAAATATTCACCAGTTATTCAATTTTTGATTGAAAATTAATATTTTTTAGTTGAAAATTCATGTATTTTGTATAAAATTAGCCTGGGTAGGTAGAAACTAATCTTTTTGTTTATAAATTAATCTTTTTGGTTTGAAAATTCATCTATTTTAGTGAAGCATTCATCATTTTAGTGGAAAATTTATGTTTTAAGTTCAATATTCATGTATTTGGTTGAAAACTTGTCTTTCTTAGATGAACATTCATGTGTTTTGTTGAAAATTCGCCCTTTTTGGTAGAAATTTATCTTCTTGATTATAAATTCATATTTTTGGTTGAAAATTCAACTTTTTTATTTCAACAGTCATCATTTCAGTTGGAAAATTGTGGTTTTAGTTAAAAAATCAACTATTTGGTTAAAAATTTATCTTTTTTAGATACAAATTAATTTATTTTGATGAAAAATCGTCTTTTTTCGGTCGAAAATAAATCTTTTTGTTTAAAAACTAATCTTAATTGAAAATTCATCTTATTGGTTGAAAATTCAAGTATCTCAGTTAAATATTCATGCCTTTAGTTGAGAATTAATTTTTTTTAGTTAAAAATTCATGTATTTTGTATAAAATTTGTCTTTTTTGTTGAAAATTCAACTATTTCATTCAAAAATTCATCATTTTAGTTGAATATTTATGTTTTTAATTAAAAATTTAAATATTTTATTAAAAATTTTTATTCTTTTTTCGGTAAAAAATTAATATTTTTATTTAAAAATTAATCTTAATTGAAAATTCATCTTCTTGGTTAAAAATTCAAGTATCTCAATTAAATATTCATCACTTTAGTTGAAAATTCATGTGTTTTGTATAAAATTCGTCTTTTTTGTCGAAAATTCAACTATTTCATTCCAAAATTCATCATTTTAGTTGAATACTTATGTTTTTATTGAAAAATTTAAATATTTAATTGAAATTTTGTCTTTTTTAGATGAAAATTCATGTATTTTGTTCAAAAATCGTCTTTTTCGGTAAAAAATTAATATTTTTATTAAAAAATTAATCTTAATTGAAAATTCATCTTCTTGGTTAAAAATTCAAGTACCTCAGTTAATTATTCATCACTTCAGTTGAAAATTAATTTTTTTTTTAGTTGAAAATTCATGTATTTTGTATAAAATTAGCCTTTCTTGGTATAAATTAATCTTTTTGTTTATCAATAAATCTTTTTGGTTTGAAAATTCAACTATTTCTGTTAAACATTCATCATTTTAAGCAAAAATTAATCTTTTTAGTTCAAAATTCTACTAGTTGGTTGAAAATTTGTCTTTTTTAGATGAAATCTCATGTATTTTGTTGAAAAATAAGTATAAAAATTATATAAAAGTAAATAAAATCATCTTTATATTCTTATATTATTTTTAATTGCGGACTTACTCTCTACAGTCGATTTCATCAATCTGCTCCACACGACATTCAAAACGGGCTCGACAATCGAAATTGGAATTGTGGGATCCATGCTTTGGTCACTTATTAGCAATAATCAGAAAGGTAAATTAATAGCTCGAAGTACTGGCTTCGCACAGAGCATCCAGGAAGTGCTCGGCAAATTGACACTGATAACAGTGCCGGAAGAAAAGCAAGAGAAAGACTTAATCAAAATGTTAGAGTACGTTTTACAGATTCTAAGTCCCTACGAAAACAAAGGCGACCCTAGTTAGTGAAAGTTAAAAAAGGCCATTCATAGTTTAAATTTTGATAGAATATCTAAATAATATCTGTACATATGCGCAACATTTATTATACTTAAACCTAAATCTCTATTCTTAATTTCTAGCTCTAATTCTTAGATCTAATTCTCCGGGGCCTTAACAAATTTACAATATTTTCAAATGTTTTCGGCGGTAAAAATGTGACTGTGTCACTAAGAAAAACGTTTGCTATTATTTTAATCCCTCTCTGGATTGTAACTCAATTTTTTCTTCTATGCTTGTAAACAAACGTAATACAATTTTTATAAAAAAAAGGGAGAAACTAATCGAGATATCAGAGTTAGAGGCAAACTCTTGATTTAGGTAGAGTTTATTTTTAGAAGTGGACTGACTATACTATTTATATTGTTTTGAGATAAACAGAACTTGCATTTTTGTACAAAGAATTTGAATGTCTTATTATATTGAAGTGAAGTATGGAAATATAATATGTTTTAATAATTTTTTAAACTTATTTTTCCGGTTTTTGTTAAACAATTATTCAACCAGGTTATCTACAGCTGAGGGATTTTAAAACTGGTCAGGTAAGATTTACATTTGATAAAATTTGTTCGAGAACAGGTAAGCCTTACAGAAATATTATTCTATATATATATTTTTTATTTTATAGTTATTTTGTTCGAGGATTCATCTTGTGATTAAAAAATTAATATTTTCGTGTTAAAAAATTGAACCATTTTGTAGAGAATTCGTCTATTTTGGCTACAATTTCATCTGTTTTTAGTTAAAAATACAACGGGTAAAAAATTAATATTGAATATTAATTGTTTTTTTTTTGAAAAATTAGCTGCTACATATTTCGTCGAGAATTCAAATTTTTTGGTTGAAAACTCAACTACTTGATTGCAAATAAGTAAATAAGACTTATTTACTTACGTATTATTTTGTTAAATATAAGAAAAAGCGGCATAATTGAGATAATTCAAACAAACAAAATTGCACGAATATTCATAAATGATAAATAATATTAAAAAATAAATAAATAATACACAAATGAATGAAAAAAATGCCGAAAATATGTGTTATTATCGAATTATAAAATTTTCCAAATTTTAAATAACCGCAAGATTTTTAATTAACAAAAAATAAAATCTTAAATTAAAAAATATCCGAAACTAAAATTCACCGACTTCAAGACTGACTTTTAAAATAAACGAATTATTAAATTTCCACAACTATTTCAATCCTCCAAATTTAGAACTGCCTAATATAGTTTAATGATTATTAATTTATGAGCTATTAATAGAATTTTAAAAAAGGCAAACAACTTAATTAATCATTAATTAATAATTTAATAATTATTTTCGATAAATTTTAAATTTCGTCAAACTTAAATTACAGCAATACAAATATTTATGAGAATTTAACAATTCGTTTATTTTGTAATTCGGCAATTTTTGTTGTTGCTGATTTATGATTTAGTTATTCTTTTTTTTCGTTATTTTGTTTTAGTCCCGAATATTCAAATTCTTTTAAATTTAGTGATGAAGAGCTAATTTTTTTTTATATTGCCGCTTTACAATATAATGCTTACTTTATGATAAATATAATTATTATATCTATATATGACAAACAAGGAATATTGTAAATCCTTAAATATTTTTTTCTCTTTGGCCACACTTAAATTAATGGAAAATTATTTTTCGAAGTGCCATAATAAATCCATTTTGAAATTAAATTCTGAGAATTGAGAACAAGAAAATAAGGGGTGTCAGAAAAGAATCTAGAAAATGTTAAAAACCTTTTTTTACTATACAGGATTTTTCAAAATATTATGAGAAATTTCAGTCTTTTTAAAATATGTTTAGGACTGTTAGAAGTTGGGAACGAATCAAGCAATATTTGATCAATTTTCGAAAATGTTTCCGAATTTTCAAATATTTGAAATCTATTTTAGTCGCGACGCCTACAATGAAATTTATTGTTAATGGTTCTTTTTTTTTGTCAAAAATTATACTACCTGGCTCAAAACTGAATCATTTTCTTCAAAATTCGACAATTCTGTCAACATTCATCCTTCTCG
>NC_046664.1:74895337-74916957 GCF_010883055.1 Belonocnema kinseyi | reverse complement strand
GAAGAGACATAAGAAGTCACAGAAACACGAGAGCCTGCATGAAAAAATGCATGGACATAAAAGAAGCTAGAGAAGTATGCCAGGACAGGAAAGTATGGCGAATTTATCTTTTTGCCTGCAAATTTAACAATTGTCACGACAATTCGTTTTTTTAAAAATGGAAATTCATTTTTTTAATTGAAATTTTATTATTCATTTCAAGTTAAACGGTTATCTTTTTTTTGTAGAAAATTAATAGCTTTGATTGAAAATTTACCTTTTTGGTCGAAAATTCAACTATTTGTTGAAAAATTCTTCTCTTTTTTGTTCAAGATCCATTATTCACGTTGAAAATTCATTCCTTTGGTTAGAATTTTAACTATTTTTTTGAAAAATAATATTTTTAATATAAATTTAATCTTTTTGGTTATAAATTTGTTTTTTTAGTTGATAATTTGTTTCGCCGTTTAAAAATTTAACCATTGTCTCGGAAATTTATATCTAACGAAAAATTTAACTCTTCCATTCTTTGTTGAAACTTAATTTTTCTATTTTAGTTTGAAATTTCCATATTTGGTTAAAAATTCGTCTTTTTGGTAAAAATGTAATCTTCTTAGTTGGAAATTAAACCAGTTTGTTAATAATTATTCTTATTTAGTTGGGAAACAATGTTTTTAAATGAAAATTTAATCATTCAGGTTTAAGTTCAAATATATATTTTTTATTTGAAAATTGTTCTTTTTTATTTAAAAAAATCATCTTTTTGTTTAAAATTTAATGTTCTTGATTGAAAATTCAATTATTTTGTTCAATGTTATTTCATTTGGTTAAAAATAATTTTTTTATTTGAAAATTCAACCATTCTGTTTTAAAATGAAATTTTTTTTAGTTGAAAATTCATGTATTTTTTTTTAAACCTCATCTCTGCTTCATCTGTTTGCTTCACCATCAATTTCTTTCGTCGAAAAATTCGTCTTTTTTAGTTGAAAATTCATCTTTTCGATTGAAATGAAATCTTCTTGATTGAAAATGAAACTGTTTTGTTCAAAGTTATTTCATTTGGTTTAAAAATAAATTTTTCAACTGGAAATCTAACCATTCTATTTTAAGTTGAAAATTTTTTTTTTTTTTAGTTTAAACTTCATCTATTTGGTTGAAAATATATTTTTTGTTGTTGAAACTTTATGTTTTCGCTTAAAAATTCATTTATTTGATTGAAAATGTATACTTTTGTCACTTAAAGTCTTTAAAATAAATCTGGAAACAAACAGTAATTTTTTTCTCTTGACACACTGGAATGAGAAATCTGTAAATTATCAATTTAAAAATTACAAATTACGTTGTTTTTCGGTTTTAAAAGTAAATCCCAATATTTAAATTCAAAAGCCTTAATTGTGTGACATCAATTAAAAAATTCAATCTGTTTTTTTTCAAATTTGAATTGTTATATTTTTGTAAACTAGCTATAAAAAGCCTGTGTAACATGATAAGATTCCAGGCAGGTGTCTTATTTTTGCAGCCGAGTATTCTCATGATAGGAATTTTCCTCGACAAAACAGGAAAACAGAATTATTAGACTAATGACATTATTCAAACTATTCTTTGATGAACTGACAGTCTCATTCAATCCAGTTTATGCTTCAGAAAACAGTGGACTTTTCCTAGTTTTTTTTTATCATAGAAGAAATATTGAATTATTCGAAAATTGTAACTTCATGCTTATTTTTTTTAAGGCGATGATTGTTTATTGTGATTTTTATAAACTTTTGCTCTTGGGTTTCTTACAACACAAGAGAAAACTTATCTGCGTAAAAAAACTAATGATCAATCAGTCTGATTATTTACACTTTTTTATGCGCTATAGCGAGCAGGAAACATTGCTTTGTCAATTAATAATGCACACGTATAAAAAGGTTTGAATGTTTCAAATTTTCAATTTGTACTGACTAATCACTTTAAAAAAATGAGATTTTGAAAGGCATTATTTTATTTTTCAAGCAAAATGTTTAATGTGAAATGGGTCATAGAAAATTAAAAAAGGTACCTCAAACATATTCAGTTTTTATGATTGGGCATTCTTTTGAATTATTTTAAATTTCTGGAAATCAACTGAATTCATCTAAATGGCCTACATTAGCTGAATTCCTTGAATTCGTGGAATTTCCTAAATTCTTAGAACTCTCTAAATTCCAAGAACTTCTAAATAATTCAAAGAATTCAGAGTAATTCAGAGATATTCAAGAGATTTTATGGTTTTAGATAACTAAGAAGATTTAAAGGAACTCAGGAGATTTGGAGAATTTCAGGAATGTAGAATATTCAAGGATTTCAGAGAATTCAGAATATTTGAGAGCATTTAGGAAATTCAAGGAATTTAGATAATGTAAAATATTTAAGTAATTTAGGTAAATTTGAGAATTCAAGGAATTTGGGGAATTCAGAATATTTAAGAAATTCTGGGAATGAAGATAATTCATAGAATGAAGAACATTCCAGGATTTCTGGGAATTTTGAGAAATCAAGGATTTACGAAAATTCAAAGATTTAATAAATTTAAGGAATTCCGAGAATTTAAAGAAATTCGGAGAATTTAAGGCCATTTGAGAATGTGGGGAATTCTGAGAATTTAAGGAATTCTGAGGATTTAAGGGATTCTGAGAATTTAAGAGATTCTGAGAATTTAAGAAATTCAGAGATTCTCACGCATTCGGAAAATGCAAGGAATTGAAAATATTCAATGAATGCTAAGAATTCCAAATTAAAGGAATTAAGAAATTTTCAGTAATTCATAAAATTCAAGAATTTAATAGATTTTAGAGCGTATAATGAGAATTTGAGGATTTTAAGTAATTCATAGAAATCAAGGATTTCAAATTCAGAGAATTAAGATTGGAAATTAATTTTAATTATTAAAAATATTATTATTATTATTATTATTATTATTCTATGAAATTCATTTCAGCTAATTTCATTTAAATTAAAAAATAATCTTCTAAATTTATATAATTTTAAATTATTATTTATAGTTAATTTTAATAAATAAAATTCTTAACATATTAATTAATTTATAAAAAATTAATTTTTATTAATAAAATAATTATTAATCTTAATGATTATGCATTTAGGGAATCTAAGTAATTTAGAGAATGTAGAATATTTAAGGAATTCAAGAAATTTCAGGAATTGAGAATATTTTAGAAATTCTGGGAATTCAGAGAATCCAAGGATTTCAGGGAATATAGAGAATCAAGGATCTTAGAAAATTTAAGGAACTTAGAGACATTCCGAAATTTAGAGAATGCAGGGTATTTAGAATATTTAACGTATTCAGGATACTCAGAGAATTCAATCAATTCTGAATATTCAAGGATTTGAGGAAATGCAGAAAATTCAAATATTTAAACAAATTTAAGGAATCTAGAGATTGTAGGGAATTGAGATAATCTAAGGAATCCTGTGAATTTGAGGAATTCAGAGAATTTAAAGTATTCAGAGAATTTAAGGAATTAAGAGATTTGAACGCATTTAGGGCATGCAAAGGAATTGAAAATATACCAGGAATTTTAATAATTCAGAATAAAGGGATTTCGAAGATTTTTTTTGAGAATTTCATGGATTTTAGAGCGTTTAACGAATTTACGGACTTCAGCAATTCAGAATATTCCAGGAATTCAATAAATTCAGATTATTTGATGATTTCAAGTAATTCAGAGAAATCAAGGATTTTAGAGAATTCAAGGAATTCAGAAAAAGGAAAGTAATTTAAATTCAATTGTTTTAAAATTTTAAATGTTCCAAATTTGAAAATGCTCTATTTTTGAGTGGTAAAATTGAAAATTTTTCAGTTTTCAACGCTGAATAGTGAAATTATTTAAATATTGGTAGGCCTAAAATTGAAAATTTCTCCATTTTTATAGCCTCCAAGACTTTAAAAGTGTACAATTTTTAGTAATATCGAAAACGGTGAATTGAGATTTATTCCATTATTTAAAGTTTTTAATTTAAAATTATATAATTTCAAATTATTATTTAACGAATTGAGGAAATTTGAGGTAGAGATTAATTATTCAACTAATTATTGGTTTTAATTTGTTTTTCAACTATTCAATATAATTATTTTCATACGATACAATTTTGAATGATGTACTAATGAAACCAAAACATTTTCAAGGTTTCGATGCAGGTTTTTCATTCAAGATTGTATAATTTTAAACGATTCCAGTTTTAAGTAATGTAATGTTGAAATATAAAACTTTAATAATATTTGAAATCATTGTGACTTATTTATATAATAAATTAAGAAGTTCAAGTATTTTACTAGTGCTTAAAATTTAAACAATTATTTTTACTGAAACTGATAATTGATAAAGTTTAAAGGCTTCCTATTAATTCCGAGTATTTGACATAAAAAAAACATTTTCTTTGACACTTATGTAAAGCCCAAGTCCTATATAATAACATTTATAAGGGTTGCGTCGCATTGGCCTTGTCCCTAAATCGCTACCCTCGAAACGTAAACAGTCAGGGCCGCCTGAACCGTTTCCAGACGGAATGCATAATATTGCGCAATATACTCGACTGAGTACTCGCACATTGCGGCCCTTTCCCGACGAGAATCGCAACCGTCTCTCGCCCTGTACCTTGAAAATCTGCGAGACCCAGCAGTTCTAGAAATTACAAAACCGGACAGGCTTCTATGGGACCTGGACTGTATTTCTAAACATTAAATCCCTTAAATAATAAAACGAGCAAATAAAAAAAGACAGACATGAAAAACAAAAGCATTTCAGCGAACCAAATCTATGCTGAGAATTATTTATTTGCATTATTATCAAATAATTTACTTATAAAGGAGTTTAAAAAGTCTGTTATGATCTGAAATAAATATTTTTTTAAAAAATTTTTTGATATTTTTTAATATAAAACTAATGAAATATGTATAGTCAAATATACAAACACAAACAATTTTATAATAATATTAATAAAGTAGTTGAACGGAAACGAGGTATATAAGTCGTTACTTTATCACATGTTTGACTGATAAGTTTTATTCTACCTCTATCGACATATCGAAATGCAGTGAATGGAAAAAATTCACTCATTAAGCACTTAAGTCGTTCAACTTTATGGCGCATTATCATTTATTTCTGAAAGGAAAATTGCAATGTTCAATGCAATTGTTCAGTTAGTCACTTTAATCCATGTCATTTTAAATTTCTTAAGAAAAATGTAATTTATCTATGGATTCAATCTATAGTAATATATGGTATGAAAACTTTTTTTATAAGGTGGTGAAGGAATATTGAGAAAATATGGGGGTCAGGGTGGTGATAACAAATTATGGGGATGGGAAGTTGGGGAAATGAAGGGCGGAATGTTTAGAAAGTGAAAAGAAATAAAGAGAGTAGAAGAAAGGGGAAATGTCAAGGTGTGAAATGATGGAAATTAAAGGAGGAGCAGGGTGGGGAATGAGGTGATGGGGAAGTTAAGGGAATGAATGGGGAAATGGTGGCGAGAGCAAATGAAGGGGAGGGAAGTAGGGGAAATCAGAAGCGGGATGGAGAGAAAGTAAGGGAAAATGAGGAGAGTGGAAGCAGGGGAAATTAATGGTTGTGGAAAGAAGGAAATTATGGGAGGAGAAAGGTGGGGAATGAGGGGATGGGTAAGTTAGGGAATTGAAAGGGCTAATGATGGTGAGAACAAATAAGTGGGCGGGGAATTAGGGGAAATGAGAAGCGGGATGTAGAAAAAGTGAAGGGAAATAAAGAGAGTGGATAACGGAAAATTAAGAGTGCAATTAGGAGAAGTGGAAGTAATTAGGGGTGGATGATCAGGAGATGTGAGGGGAGTGGAAGTAGGGGAGGGGTTCTAATGTTGGCGTAGGGAATGGGGTGGGGGTAAAGTAAATATCAAGAAATATAAGAAAGGGAAGTAGGGGAAGAGGAGTGTTGGCTAAGGAAGTAAGTAGAGGGGGAATTAGTTAAGGAAGAAGCTGGAGAGGGAAGAGGAGCGATGGTTTAAGTGTGTGGAGGGGATGTAGATAAGGAGAAGGGAATCATTGGAATATAGATAAATTATAAATATATATATATAAAATAAAAATACATTTTTTGGTGAAAGATTCATTATTTCAGTTAGAAATTCATCTCGGACAATTCAATTATTTGGTTAAAAATCCATGTGTTTTGTTGAAAATTCGTCTTCTTTCGTAGAAAAATGGTACTACTAGGTTGACAATTAAAAATATCTTTTGGTTGAGGCTTCAATTCTTTTGTTAAATATTTAAAATTAAATTAAAAAAAAAATCTCCTTTAGCTCCACTCGGAGTCGAACCACAGAAATTCTGATATTATTCAGAAAATAATGCTAATTTTTAGCAAGATGATAATGGTAAATTTAATGTAATTATTTAACATTTATCTTTTTTGTTAAAAATCCTTTTTTTATTTAAAAATTAATAATGTTAACTAAAAACTTAGTAATTCCATATTTGTTTGAAAATTGACCTATTTTAGTATGAAATTAAATTATTTAGTTGAGAATTATTGTATTTTGTCTAAAATCTCTGTTTTTATTAGAAAATTAATTTTCTTGGTTGAAAATTGATCTTTAAAAAAAAATTAATCTATTTGGTTAAAAATGCAATTTTTTCACTTAAAAGGTGAGGAATTTAAAGAGTTTCATATTGAATTCAGTGTGGTACCAACATTCATTTTAGTCAAAGGAATGTAATCCCCTAACATTCCCCTATTTTCGTAAAATATCATCCTATTTACCCTGTTTTGAAAGCAATTTTTTCTTCTGAAAAAAGTCTGCACACTTAGGAAGTAAGGGGATGTAAGGGGGGATAAAGTAGGGGAAAATATGGGAAATGAGGTGATAAAATTATTGAAAAATAAGGGGTGGGGTTGCAGGGAAATTGAGGGGAAATCGGGGAAGGGGGATGAGTTAGAGTAGTAGGGGAAGTGAGGGTTGGAGAACTAGGGGAAGAGAGAGGTAATGAGGGGAGGCGGAATTAGGAACAGGAAGTATGAGAAGTGAGCGTAAGTGATAAGCAGATGAGATGATTAGAAATGAGGGTGAATATGGGAAGAGAAGTTATGGCTGGGGAAGGGAGGTAGAGGAAGACTTGTGTTATCGGAGGAAGTGGGAAGAGAGGGGAGTGGAGAAAGAAGAAGTTTGGGATATCGTGGGGTGAAGTGAGGGGGGGGGGGTAGTGGATTGTAAGAGGTGTAGGGAAGGAAAAGCATTGGAGGGGGAAGTGGGGTTTGAACGACCTTATTAACGTCTTAATAATAAAAAAAAACTTTTTTGTAAGAGTGCGGCACCTAATTTGACTAATTTTATTTTTATAATAGGATTGTATTAATTGTATGTCTTAATAAGTTTAAATCCTAATTAAAAAAAAATTCCTCTGAAAGTCATGGTGTCTCTCTTCATTGAAACAACAGAATCTGAAACAGGAGAAGAAAAGAGCTTGTTATACAATCTTCAGATTTTAGAATTCCTGAAAAAAATAGCAAAAAGGGAAATTTTATTTTTCGAATTTTTGCTATCGAATATAATGGTTGTTGATATAAACATAATGGTGAACATAATAGAAGATTAAAAATGGATATTATACAATTTTGCATACTATGAAGTTGTTATTCAGGAGTAAATAAGTACTAGTTACAGATACTATCAAGTAATTTAATAATTCTTATAGTTGCTATTTCTTCAGTTGATGCGCAATTTAAATAAAAAGGAAAAGATAAGAAAATGCATCGTAAAAAATTAGTAGAAAAATAATAGATATTAGTTTAAAGTGTAGAGCGGAATTTTTATACAATATTATGTAAAATAATAATATCAGGTAGAACCCATTTTCAATAAATAGAGAGCTTAAGTCAATTTAAGTTAATTGTTTATTGCTTCAATTCTTCGATTAAAATCTTAATAATTAACAAGGCTATAATTTTTTTATTCATGGTAAAGCAATTTCTAAATTCGTACAAAGATTTACCAAAACTTTAAAAAATATTTTATTTTTTAGACGTAGACACTTAAGTAGTAAAAGCATTAAAATATTTAAAATTATCTAGTGTAATAATGACTTTTCTCGATGTAAAAAATTTCTTTTGAACGAATGCAAAATTTTGATTTTTCGAAGGAAATTTTTTCAATGTGAAGCAGTGGTTTACCATGAACGAAATTTATTGCAATCTCGTTAAAAATAAATTCCTGGAAACAAAATTAAAAACATAAGAAAGTAAATCATTTTAATAATATTTTTCGTAACTGAATTTTTTTTTCCTGTGGCTTCTTAAACATTTTTTTAAATGGTTCAATTTTATTTAATAAATGCTTTATTTTTTTGTGTGAAAATATATTGTACAATTTTTTGTTTCCAATTTAGAAAGTAAATGAATAAGTATCAAACATAATTTTTTTTTTTAAATGATTGAAAAGAAAATTTTTGAACGATTTCTGACAGAGAATAATTTAATTTAAAAACTAAAAATGCTTAAGTTGTAAGGAATGTGTTTCCTGAAAAAGTGAACCATCATTTGATAAAATCCCACCAATTTTCAAAAATTGGTAAGAAGCGATAATAAGAAAAAATTATTTGCAAAAATATATTTTTAAAATTAATGTTTTTTTTGTCAGGCTTAAAATTTGTCATTAAAAATACTGTTTTTTATTCAGAATTAAATCATCAGTGATATGATTTTGATTCTTAAAATCATAGAAGAACTATTTAATTTAGAAACTTGATTTTTGGCACATATAAAATACATATTACCATTTATTTCTCAAAAAAATAACTTAGGTTTCTGTTAATAAAAATGTGTTTGGATAAACAAATCTGCATAACTGAAAATTTAATTATGCCAGTTTTGGTTGGAAATTTGTCTTTTATATTGGAAAATTAAATTATTTGGATGTAATTTAATGTATTTTGTTGAGAAGTCATCCTTTTGGTAGAAACTTCATATTTTTTTGAAAGTTGTTCTAGTTTATTCAATATTTTTGTCTTTAGATAAAAATAAACTCTTTTAATAAAAATTCGTTCTTTCTTGGCAAAAATTCATTTCCATAGCTGAAAATTTAACGATTCTAGTTTTGGTTGAAAATCGATCGTTTTTAGTTGAAAACTCAATTTTTCACTCTGAATTATTTTGAATTTACTTTATTGTTTTTTTTTTAATTCAGCTTGATTGTTTATGAATGTTATCAAACTCTTCTCATTTCCTTTAAATTTCTCTAAATTCACTCAAATTTTATCGTAATCAATGGAATTTTTTCGATTAAAATTTTGTTTCCAATTCATTTGAATTCTATTGAATTTAAATTCAATTGTTTTATAGTCATTAGCCACTTCTTTAGATATTAGAAATTATTAGAGTTTCAAAGATTTAATAAGATTTGAAGTTTTTTTAATTCACCCTGAATTCTCTTAAATTCTGTGGAATTCTCTTGAATTCTTATACGTTTACTGAATTTTATTTACTGGATTTTTTTTTATTTTTAAAGTTTTTATTTAATTGATCCGCAATTCTTTTAACCTCACCTTGAATTCTTAAGTATTTCATAAAATTCTTTTGAATTCCTTTGAATTTTCTAAGCTTATACCAAATTTTCTGAATTCAATTAAGTTTTTTAATATTTTCAAATTGTTTTTCATTAATATGAATTTGATAAAATTCTTTTCATTTCCCTAAAACTCCTCTAAAGTCACACAAATTATATTGTAATCAATGGCATTTTTTCGATTAAAACTGTTTTTTAAAATTAATTTGAATTCTTTTGAATTCAACTTGAATTGTTTTATATTAATTAGCCACTTCTTTAGATAGAAATTAGTAGGGTTTCAAAGACTTAATAAGATTTGAAGTTTTATATTTATTTGCATTTATTTTGTTTATTTTTATTCATTTATTCACGCTGAATTCTCTTAAATTCTGTGGAATTCTCTTGAATTTTTGTATTCACTTGAATTCTTATACGTTTACTCAATTTTATTTAGTGGATTTATTTGTTATTTTTAAATTTTTTATTTAATTGATCCGAAATTCTTTTAACCTCACCTTGAATTCGCAGGCATTTCATCATATTCTTTTTAATTCCCTTGCATTTTTGTAAGCTCATTTCAAATTTTCTAAATTCAATGAAGTTTTTTCATATTTGTAATGGTTTTTAATTCATATGAATATCATTAAATTCTTCGCTTTTTCCTCAAATTCCTCTAAATTCACTCTAATTTTGTTGTAATGAATAGACTTTTTTTGATTAAATTTTTTTCCAATTTTTTTAATTGCTTTTGAATTTAACTTGAATTGTTTTATAGGCATTAGTCACTTCTTTAGATATAAATTAGTGGGGTTTCAAATACTTAATCAGATTTGATGTTTTCTTAAATCACACTGAATTATCCTTAATTCTTTGGAATTCTCTTCAATTTTTTTAATTTACTTGAATTCTTATAAATTCACTCACTTCTTCAATTCAATGGATTTTTTGGATTTTAAAAGTTTATATTTAATTAATCCTAAATTCTTTTAGTCTTATATTCAATTATTAGGCACTTCATCAAATTCTTCTCAACTCCCTTGGATTTCCTTAGCTCATTTCAAATTTTTTGAATTCAATGAAGTTTCTTTATATTTTTAAATTGTTTTTAATTCTTATCAATTTGATCAAATTGTTTTTATTTCCATCATATTTCTCTAAATTCACTCAAATTTTATTGTAATCGATGACAATTTTTCGATTAAATTTTTTTCCAATTCATTTTATTTCTTTTGAATTTAACTTGAATTTATTTATAGTCATTAGTCACTTCACTGGATAGAAATGAGTAGGGTTTCAAGGATTTAAAGTTTTTTTTAAATTGACTCTGGATTCTATAAAATTCTTTGGAATTTTTTTAATTCACTTGAATTCTTATAAATTCATTCAATTTCATTTAACTCAATGGATTTTTTTTTTATTTAATTGATCCTAAATTCTTTTAACCTCACCTTCAATTTTTAGAAATTTCACCATATTCTTTTGAATTCGCTTGACTTTTTCTAAACTCAATTCGAATTTTCTAAATTCAATGAAAATTTTCATATTTTTAAATTGTTTTCAATTCATATGAATTTTTATAAATTCGATCAAATTCTTGTAATTTCCATTAAAATTCTATAAATTCATTCAAATTTTATTGTAATCGACGGCATTTTTTCGATAAATTTTTTTTACAATTCATTTGAATTCTTTTGAATTTAACTTGGATAGTTTTATAGTCTTTAGTCACTTCATTGAATAGAAATCAGTAAGGCTTCAAAGATTTGGTGTTTTTTAATTCATCCTGAATTCTCTTAAATTCTTTTGAATTCTCTTGCATTTTTTTCTATTGAATTCTTATAAATTCACTGCATTTTATTTCATTCAATGGTTTTATTTTTCTATTATTCAAGTTTCTATTCAATTGATCCTAAATTCTTTTGACCTCATCTTTAACTCATAGGCATTTCATAAAATTCTTTTGAATTTCCTTAAATTTTTTTATCTGGTTTTAAACTTACTAGATTCAATTACAATTTTTTAAAATTTTAAACTGTTTTCAATTTATATAAATTTGATTAAATTCTTCTCATTTCCCTTAAATTTCTTTAAATTCACTCAAATTTTACTGTAATCGACAGCATTTTTTCGATAAATTTTTTTACAATTCATTTGAATTCTTTTGAATTTAACTTGAATTGTTTTATAGTCTTTAGTCACTTCATTGGATAGAAATCAGTAAGGCTTCAAAGATTTGGTTTTTTTAAATTCATCCTGAATTCTCTTAAATTCTTTTGAATTTTCTTGAATTTTTTTTTACATTCTCATCAGAGAAGGTTTTAGATTTGTGAAAAAATTGCCCCCCCCCCAGTTTTTGTCAAATGTCCACTTTTTGAGACCTCCTGAAACCAAAAAACAGGTTTTTACGAATGTTTCTGTCTGCCTGCCTGTATGTCTGTATCTCTGCATGTATTAATGTATGTATGAACGTACGTATTTATTCATGTGTGTATGTATGTATGTATGTATGTATGTATGTATGTATGTATGTATGTATGTATGTATGTATGTATGTATGTATGTATGTATGTATGTATGTATGTATGTATGTATGTATGTATGTATGTATGTATGTATGTATGTATGTATGTATGTATGTATGTATGTATGTATGTATGTATGTGTGTATGTATGTATGTATGTATGTATGTATGTCTGTATGTCTGTCTGTCTGTCTGTCTGTCTGTCTGTCTGTCTGTCTGTCTGTCTGTCTGTCTGTCTGTCTTCTTGTGAACACGATAACGAGTTTTGAAATTCAAAAATTCTCTATGCGTTCATTCATACTACTCAAAAAGTGGAACAATTTATCCGTATGATTTTTTTCATGAAATCAAAAATTACCAAAATTATAGCATTTACAAAATTCCAAGAAATACACGAAAATAAACATTTTATGCCAAATAACGCACGATATTAAAAAAAGTCAAGAAAAGAAAAATGTTGCTTTTTGAATATCCTACAAGATTATCATAACAACTTTTTAAATTTTCTTAAAAAATCAAAATTTCAAATTTTGACAGCATACAAAATAATGAAAAATCCAAAAATTACATTTTTCGGCCAAACTGTGCAAAATACTGTAAAAGATGAGCGAACAAAAATTGTGCATTCAAAAAAGATCTACAAATTTGTTATTGACTACTTTTTGATAGGATGCGTATTTTTGACGATTATAACCAAAAACAGAATTATTAAAAAATTATTCATGCCAAATAAATCATTGATCCTTAATTATTTTAACCTCACCTTGAATTCTTAGGCATTTCATCAAATCATTTTGAATTCCCTTGAATTTTTCTAATCGCATTTTCAACTTACTATATTCAATTAAGTTTTTTTGTATTTGTAACCTGTTATCAATTCCTTTAAGGTTTTATTAATTCACTCTGAATTCTCTTAAATTCTTTGGAATTCTCTTGATTTTTTTTTAATAACTTGAATTCTTATACATTCACTCACTTTTATTTAACTCAATGGATTTATTTATTATTTTCAAAGTTGTTATTTATTGATCCTTAATTCTTTTAACTTCACCTTGAATTCGTAGGCATTTCGTCAAATTTTTTTTACATTTGCTTTACTTTTTCTAAGCTCATTTAAAATTTTCTGAATTTAATGAAAATTAAAAAAATTTTAAACTGTTTTCAATTGGTATGAATTTGATTAAATTCTTCTCATTTCCTTGAATTTTCTCTAAATTCACTAAAATTTTATTGTAATCGATACCATTGTTTCGATTAAATATTTGTTTTACAAATCATTTGAATTCTTTTGAATTTAACTTGAATTGTTTTATAGTAATTAGTCATTTATTGATTATTTTTCAAGTTTTTATTTAATTGATCCTTAAATCTTTTAACCTCACCTTGAATTCTCTGGCATTTCATCAAATTATTTTCAATTCCCTTGAATTTTTTTAATCGCACTTTGAACTTATTATATTAAATTCAGTTTTTTTCATATTTTTAAACTGTTATCAAATTATTTTAATTTTTTAAATTCACTTTGAATGTTTATATGAGTTTCATCGAATTATCCTCGCTTGCCTTAGATTCCTCTGAATTCATTCCAAGTTTTTAGGGAAATCAATGGAATTTTTTTATTTCTTTAAATTTAACCGAATAAGTATCCTTTGGTCCCTATATTTTATCCTATAGGGACTGCGAGGCCTGTTATTCACATTGTTCTAATTTGTCTAATAATTTAATGGGTCCTGATAAGAGTATAATAAAATAGCTGATAGCGGATAAGGCATTAATGATGAGGTTTAATTCTATTATCTAGGAAGGAGGTAGAAGACGTACGTCATACATCCGCGTTCGAGTACGATAGCCGGCATCCGTACCGTTAAGATCACTTTACGGGACTGCACTTTTTACTTTTTAACTTTTCATAAGGCATGTCTTGCTTGCTTTGAGTATCAAGTTTCACTCCAATGCTGATCTGTGCTACCTTGAAAAGAGTCCTTGATTCAAATTTAAATAGGATAGGACAGGTATATCTGTATATACAATACGTTTTTTATGATTAAAAGTCAAATCAAGCATAAGGTATCGAGTCTTATATTCGGTTTAATTCAAGATTTCATAGCGTTTTTGGCAGAAAATTTTAGATATTTCAGTATATTTTGAGGGACGACTGAATAATCCCGAAAAATAAAATTTCAGACAGAAACTAGCTGAAATATGAAATATCCGAATTAGAAAATACCCGCATTATAAGATTCTCGAAAGTAAACAACTAAAATTTTTTTTATAAATAGTATTCATTTATTGAAAATACAATAATCAAATCTTAGTTGAATATTCACCTCTTATGTAACTTTTTAAACTCAGAATTTAGTTATTCAATTCTTGGTTGGAAATTATTTTGTTGAAAATTATTGTCTTCTTGCTTGATAATCAATTTTCTTAAGTGAAAGTTTAACAATTGCAGTTTTGGTTAAAATTTTATATTTTTAAATTAAAACTAAACTAATTGATTTAAAATATACCTTTTTTAGTTCAAAATTGAACTATTGAGTTGAAAATTCATGTAATTTTTTGAAAAAACGTTGGTTTTTGTTGTTTTCAAGAAAATTCATTTTCATGTGTCAAAAATCACCTTTTTTAAGTTGAAGATTCATAAGATGAATTGAAAATTCATCACTTTGCTTGAAAATTTAATTATTTTGTTAAAAATGCGTTTTTTAATGCAAACTACTTTTTTAAATGAAAATTTAACTATTTAATTTCTAGCCAGAACTATTAATTATTTAAAAAATTTTAATTAAAAAATTAGGAATTTACCCTTTTTTGTACAAGTAAATTTGTTTACGGAGTCAACTATGAATTTCTATCGGATGATTCTTTTCTATATTGCTTTGCAAATTTACAAAAACTATTAATTATTTCCAACAATTTTAATTAAAAAATTAAGAGTTTGCCCTTTTTTCTTCAAGTCAATTTGTTTACGGGGTAAACTAAGAATGTCTATCCGATTATTTTTTTCTATATTGATTTGAAAATTTAAAAGAAGTATTAATTATTAAACCATTTTAATTAAAAAATTAGGAGTTTGTCCTTTTTTCTACAAGTAAATTTGTTTACGGAGTCAACTAAGATTCTCTATACGATAAATCTTTTCTATATTGATGTGCAAATTTGCAAAAACTATAAATTATTAAAAAAATTTTAATTAAAAAATTAAGAGTTTATCCTTTTTTCTATAAGTCAATTTGTTTACGGAATTAACTAAGAATTTCCATCCGATGAATTTTTTATATATTGCTTTGCAAATTTCCAGGACTTTTAATTATTTAAACAATTTTAATTAAAAAATTAGGAGTGTGTCCTTTTTTCTACAAGTAAATTTCTTTACGGAGTCAACTACGATTCTCTATCCGATAAATCTTTTCTATATTTCTGTGCAAATTTACAAGAACTATTAATTATTCAAACTATTTTAATTAAAAAATTAGGAGTTTGCTCTTTTTTCTACAAGTAAATTTGTTTACGGAGTCAACTAAGAATTTCTATCGGATGACCCTTTTCTATATTTTTTTGCAAATTTACAAGAACTATTAATTATTTGAACAATTTTAGTTTAAAAATTAAAAGTTTGACCTATCCTACGAATCAATTTGTTTTCGAAGTCAACTAAGAATATCTACCCGATGGCTTTTTTCAAGGCTGCTTTGTAAATTCACAAGAACTATTAATTATTTAAACAATTTTTATTTAAAAATTAAGAGTTTGCCCTTTTTCTGCAAGTCAATTTGTCTTGCAGAGTCAACTAAGAATGTCTATCCGGTGACTCGTTTCTATATTGCTTTGCAAATGTACAAAAACTATCAATTGTTTAAATAATTTTAGTTAGAAAATTTAAAGTTTGGCCCTTTTTCAACGAGTCAATTTGTTTACGGTGTCAATTAAAATTTCTATCCGATGACTTTTTTCTATATTGCTTTGCAAATTTACAAGAACTTTTAATTATTTAAACAATTTTAATGAAAAAATTAAAACTTTGGCCTTTACCCTACGAATCAATTTGTTTTCGAAGTCAACTAAGAATTTTATAGGCTGCTTTATAAATTTACAAGAACTATTAATTATTTGAACTATTTTAATTAAAAAATTAAGAGTTTGCCCTTTTTTCTACGAGTTAATTTGCTTTCGAAATCAACTAGGAATGTCCATTCGATGACTCTTTTCTATGTTGCTTTATAAATTTACAAGAACTATTAATTATTGAAAGAATTTCAATTGAAAAATTAAGAATTTGGTTTTCTTTCTACGAGTAGGCTTCATTTTTTACCATAATTAACTAAGAATATCTTTCCGATTATTGTTTTTCTCTGATGCTTTGAAAATCCACAACTATTCATTACTTAAAAAAGGTTATTCAAAATATTTATAGCTTGTCTATTTTTCAAGTAAGAGGCACACTTTGTTGCGGAATGAACTAAGAATGTCTTTCGATGATCATTTTCCACGTTACTTTGTAAATTTATAATAATTATTAATCATTCAAAAAATTTTCATACACATATTGAGAGTTGCGTATTATTCAAATTTGTTTACGAAGTTAACTAAGATTGTCTTTGTGATGCCTCTTTTCTATGTTATTTATTAAATTTAACAGAATTATTAATTATTGATTATTGAAAGAAGTTTCATAAAAAGTTTATAATTTGGCTATTTTTTAACGAATAGGGTCAGTTTTTTTACTAAGGTTTAGTTACAATCCAGCCACATACGATTTTGCTCGAACTAATCGCATTTGCCTAAACATTTGGTCAGATGAGAGGAAAACTGCAGAAAACCACCTCCCGAGTTTAGTCGGGTTTTCAAAATTCGAGTACACAACCCGGTCTGAGGTCGTATATGGTACCCATGCGAAGTCGTGTATAAATAGAAGTTATTAAAGTAAAAATAATTATTGTGTTATTTTCTTGAACTTAATTTTCAAATAGATTAATCACAAGTAAATTAGTGGGTCGCGCGTAAGAGCTTCTAGTTTTGTTGAAAAATCGTATTTTAGCCTAGAAAATAATTTTTATGGTTGAAAGTTCATTTTTTTGATTAAAGATTTAACTAATTTGTAAAATAATTTGTTGTTATTGTTGAAAATTAATTTTTTCACTGAAAATCTAACTACTTCATATTTGGATGAAAATTTGTGTTTTACGTAAAATTTGTCACTTTGCGAAGAAAATTAAACCTCTTGGTTGAAAATACAACGAATTCGTTGGAAGTTGAATTATTTTGTTAAAAATTTGTTTTACCAGTTAAAGATTTGTCTCTTTGGTTTGAAAATGAACTATTTTGTTAAAAATTCGTTTTTATGCAAATCAATTGTTTTAAATGAAAATTTAAATATTCAATTTTTGGTTAAAAATGGATTTTTTAGTTAAAAATTTAACTATTCGGTTGAAAATTCATGTATTTTGTGGAAAAATTGTATTTTTGTCTAGAAAATTAATCCTTATGGTTAAAAATTCATTTTGTTGATTGAAGATTCAACTATTATTGAAAGAATTATTTTATATTTCAATTAATGTTTAAAAATTTAATTTTATTAGTTAAAGATTTATCTCTTTATTTTGAAATGGAACTATTTTGTGGGAAATGTTTTTTTTTTGTTAAAAATTAATTTTTTAAATAGCTTCTATTCCATTTTTAGTTCGAAATGAACTTTTTTGTTAAAAATTCATATTTACGGTTTGAAAAATGGTCTCTTTTGTTAAAAATTCATATTTTCGCTTCAAAAAGTGGTATTTTTTGGTTAAAAAATAATTATCTTGATTAGATTGTTGAATTTTAATCCTACAGAGATAAAAAAATAAGACCATTTGTCATTCCAATATGACGAATTTTTCCTAAGAGACGAATGTTCTACAAGACACTTGAATTTCGACCAAAAATTAGTAATTAAATAGGTACTTCTTCCACCTGCAAGGATGTATTTTCAATTGATATAGTTAAATTTTCGACTGAAATGATAAATTTTGAATCTAAAAAAAAACGAATTCTTATTAAAAAAGAAGAATTTTCAAAAACAAAAACCTAAATTTTCAACTAAAAAAGATATACATTTTGACGAAAAATGGAAAAGTGACATTTTCAGTTTGAAAAAGTAATTTTTAACAAGAACGAAAAAACGAATTTCCAACAAAATAGTAAAATTCTTGCCAAAAAGATGAATTTTCAAGCAAGTATATTTCTAACAAAGCGGTTCAACTTTTAAATGAAATTAAAAATTCAAAAATTAAAGTCTTTAAATGAAATAGTTAAATTTTGAGTTACAAAAATGAATTTCCTACCGAAAGGATGCATTTTCTACAAACTAGTGGAATTTTCAACTAATATTTTGAACCCTTAACTGAAAAAATTAATTATCAACTAAACAGTTGCATTTTGAACCTAATAATATTTCATTTCTACCATTGGTGATGGATTTTTTAACCAAAAATGAGAATTTAAAGAAAAAGTGGAATTTTCGACCAAAAAAGATTTCAGATGTACTTTTAACGTCAAAAAATGATTTTTCAACAAAACAGTTGAATTTTGAACCAAGAAGTTCGACTTTTCAACAAAATAGTTAAATCTGTAACCAAATAATAAAATTTTTAACTAAGAATATAATCGTCAAGTAAATAATTTACGAACAAGAATATTATGTTCCGCAAACTTCATTTTCAAAATTCCTTAATTTTTCTTTGACCAATTTTTCATTTCCCACGACGATTAATATTTAAAGACCAGCAGTTAGTTCTTGTTAACTATTATTAAATTTATTATCTTAGGCAGTTATTTAAATTTATTCTATAAATTCCCTGATTTTTTCAAGACTTTCAAAATTCCTGACTTTTCCCTGACTAATAAAAAATTTCCATATTTTCCCCATTTCCCTATTTTGAGAAGATTTTGGTCTATAAAGTTAGCATCTTTGAAGAAAATCCAATCGTTTTTGTATTGACGCTCTTAAGATTCAGGTTTGGTAGTGACAGTAATTGCTTATTATCGACAGGTGGGTGGTCCATCCATAATTCTATAAATACAAGAACTCGCTGTCACAGCAGTGTGCACATACAGGAGAATAAATTTATATTAATTTAATGAAAGGTGGTGGACGACCAGCACAAGCGACGCGGCGTAGGCCGTAGGCCCGGTATTGTGTCGAGCAGAGAGAGAGAGAGAGAGAGAGAGAGTCACGTGACATCGGATGGATTTGCGTCAATAGTGACCTCCGAATGGTATATCCACGCATACCGCATGGGCGAGCAAGCGAATGTTCGCCACGATCCGGACTAACGAGGCTAGGAGGCGTGCCTTAATTTTACAAGTTTCTTCCTCACCATCCTCTTCTCTCCTCTCCTGAAAACACTCAACTTACTCCTTTTTAATTCTCTTTTTTGCTTCTCACTTTTCAATTCTCGGTACCTTTACTCTACACCTCTGGAGTCCATAGTCTGCACTCTACAGCCCACACGATTTTCGACGGGAGGGTAGCCTGCCGCGGCAGAGAGATGCCACCCTAGTCGCGGCAGCCGAGAAAGACACTGACCCGCTTAGAAATCTACTTTCCTTAACCTTCAATGGATGACCCTTTGATTACTATGAGATTAAGGATTTTACAAAAACTGAAATTATGAAAACGTTGATTGATTAAATTCTAATTGGCTGAATCAGTTTTCTCTCATAAGCAGAAAAAAGTGAAACAAGGATGAATCGAAATCGGCTGATTTCCCAGTTGCGAGTTCTTTTATTGTCGTATGTACTCAAGTTTTTCTGTATTACTTGAACTATTAACTGTTTTTCTTCAACCTGTTTTTTATTTCTTTTGAAATATACAGTCAAACTCGGACATAGCGCGCCCGGAGATAGTAATTCCGAGAATTGACGCCGCACCGCGACTCAGAGTCTAAGAGTGTGAAGAGCTGCGAGGAGGTGGGGTGTTCGCGCAGGCGTGACAAAACAAAGTCTGTTTACGTTCAGAGTTAGACTATCTCCGGTTCCGTTAGGTTAGGTTCTTTAATAATAGATTTAATACGTTCACGATTATTCATTTTGATAAAAAGATATATTTCGAGTTTTAAACGTGTGCAAAACTACGAATTATCTTGAAAGAAAGAATACATCCTACCAAATTTATCTTGCACACTACCTCCACAAAACTATTAAAACTTCACCATTTCCTATTAAACACCTTCAGATTTGAAATTTTGTCTACTATGGAACGCATATCTTTTGACCAATCTCAACGCATTATCCAGTGGGAAAAAAATTTGGCGACGTCTTTACGACATCATTACGACATCTTTGCGACAACTTTACGACATGGACATAGGATGTCGTAAAATTGTCGTAAATATGTCGTAACGATGTCGTAAAGACGTCGCCAAATTTTGTGCCCAATGCCTAAAAATCTTTTCACTCCAAACCAAAAAACAAAATTTGGCAAATTGCTTCCTGTACGGGAAACACCGCTAACTGATACAGTAAACACCATCTCTGACCATCCTCTCAGCAATGAAATGATTTCAGCCTTATCTAAAGGAAATAATTTTTCAGCAGCTGTTTCCGAAGGAACGGCCAACATTTTACGCCAAGCCCAAGTCCCCTCCACAGAATAAAGTAATGATGAAATTTGTTGCAGCAAATTTTATAGGGGGATAAAGTTTTATTCAGAGCCCTTCACGTTTTTCAAAACGCACGTGTTGTCATAGAAAAACAAAAGAAAGTTCAATCGATATTTGGTTAAAAGTTTATCCTGTAAAGTTAATTTTTGTTACAACGAATCTTTCGTCAGAAATCGATGTAAAGTTTATTTTCTGTTTTTTCTATATCCTCAAACTTAACAAAACAAAAAAAACCGCACTTAAAGCCACGTGACGAGTTGGTCACGTAACCAGATTCCTACCTAACCGCCAATTTTTTTATTTCCCAACTTATTTTCAAAGGAAGCGCCACATCGAGTTGGAAATTTGGGATAATAAATAAGAAGCACTAAGAAAGGTGGGTCTGGTCCTAAATTCTAATAATTATGACAAAATTAAATTAAATTATTTACAACAAAAATTTGTTTTGATGATCACACAAATTTAGGACCAGACCCATCATTCTTAGTGCTTCTTGTTTAGTATCTCAAATTTTCAACTCGTTGTGGCGAATCGTGTGAAAATAAGTTAGGAAATAAAAAAAGTGGCGGTAAGGTAGGAATCTGTTCACGTGACCCACTCCTCACACGGCCTTTAAGAACTTTATCGGAATAAAAACATCATAATATAACCCACAGACAAAGGCAACAAACCAGCAATAATGAACAAAGAAGACTATAACAAAATCATGGACCTTCTAATTGACGATAGATACAAAAAACACATAATATAGAAAAGATAACATTTGGGATAAAATCGAGTGCGAAGCACGAGATACGTGATGAGAATGTGTTCGTTAAAGCCAAAGAAGCTTTAACAAAGGAGAATTCACAATCACCAATTTACAGTTGTCGATGCTTAAGGACCCCACAAAAACAATACTCCGGAAAACAAAAATCCTTATAAA
>NC_046664.1:74889652-74895237 GCF_010883055.1 Belonocnema kinseyi | reverse complement strand
GTGGCAAAGTCTATATTGGAGACACCGGGAGAGCGGTGAGCCAACGTAGAAAAGAAACATGAGAGTAAATTCAGACTAAAAAATTTCACACAATCAGCACTAGCTGAGCATTATATCAAAACGGGACATAACATTTTATATGACAAAACAACCGTCGCATCGCAAAAACACACAATATCTTACGAAGAAAACAAAGAGAATCATTTGGAATCGCAAAAACATTCTAATAACATCAATAGGAACAATAGATATTTCTATTGTTCTATTGTTCTATCTATTCAAAGTATCGTCGAAAGGAATATTGGAAATACATTATTTCTTGATACTCTAAACTAATTGATCATATTCATTGAGAAAAGACCACACTCTTAATTTGTTTAGAAAAATTGTTTAAATAATTAAATTTTTTTAGAAATTTGCAAAGAATCATACAAAAAATATATCGGAAAGATATTCTTAGTTAATTCTGTAAAAAACTTTAGCCCATTCGTTTGAAAAATAGCCATGAAGCTATTCGCTGAAAAGTAACTAAAAGTCTATTCGTAGAAAAATGACGAAGTTCTGAATTTGTTTATGTAAATTGCTTAAATAGTAAATAATTATTAAATTTGCAAAATATCCTAAGAAAAAGTCATCGAGAAGTTATTAACCGTCAAACTCTACGTTGGTTTATAAAACATGTTTAATAACAATAATAATAATTATCATTATTATTATTATTTTTAATTTGCTAAGCATAATAAAAAAAGTCATCGGAAAGATATTCTTAGTTCACTCCGTTTCCTTTAAAAGGATTTTTTAAATTTTATAAACTTCTTTAAATTCCAACAATGACTCATATTTTAATGTTTTCTAATGAAAATAGCACAGGATGAGTTCATATTTTCAAATGCTCAATACTGCAATAATAATTACAGTTAGAAGGACGTTATACTCTTTGAAAATGTAAATGAAAGTTAAATAAAATTGTAAACGTTCATAATTTTGTATTGCTAGTTAAAAGTAGAATGATGTAATTGACTTTGAAAATGTAAATTAAAGTAAAATAAAATATATTTGTAAATGTTCATAATTTGTATTGTTTCCAATTCTAACAAAAATAATTTTTAAAAAAGTGAGACTTTACAATTTTAAACAAAAACATTAAGAAGTTAGCCAAAATATTAATTACAATTGTAATTTTTTATTTAAAAATAATTAGACCAGGAAGAAATCATATTTCCAATTACTTAAGATTTCAAAACTAGTTAAAAGTTTTAAGAATTCATAGTTGTAAAAAAAGGTACTAAAATAAAAAGAATTGCTAAATATTCGTAATTTTTCGTGATCTATAAATATAATAAAAACAAACTTTTATTTGAAATTTTAATTTTTTAAATTGTTCGAAAGCTATTTAAATTTTGAAAAAATTATAAGCAAAAGGTCACAAAATTGCAAAAAAATTATTGCAAAAGGAATGAGTGGAAATAGAAATATTGTCTAGAATAAGAAAACTGAATTCAGAAGAGTAGTTGAATTTTCTACCAACAACATGAATTTTCGACCAAAAAGTTAGTTTTTAACCAAGTAGTTCAGATTTCTACCAATTTGCTGAATTTTGAATCCAAAAAATAAATTTTTCACCAAAAAGATTTAATTTTCGACCAAAATACGATTTTTGAACAAAATAAATGAAGTTTCAACCAAAAACTTGAATTTTCAACTAAAATAGACTAATTTTCAACAAAAAAGATTAATTTCTCACTATGATAATGATTTTTCTGATCAAAAAGTTGAATTTTTATCAAGTGAAGATTCCTCAGTCAAGAAACAATAAAAATTATTCAAAATTGTTGAACTTTCAAGCCAAGAGACACAATTTTCTGTAAAAGAGTTAATTTACACTTTTAAAATCTGAATCTTCTACAAAAAAGTTCGTTTTTTAAACAAACAGTTGCATTTTTAACCAAAAAAGAGGGAATCCTAAACCAAGAAGATTAGTTTTTTTTTACCAAAAAAGACCAATTTCGAGATAAAAAAGATAAATTTGCTACTGAAAATGGATAATTGAAATTATTTAACCCAAGTATTTGAATTTTCAATTAAAAAAGATTAATTTTCAAGAAAATATTTTAATATGAATGCTCAACGATAATGTACTTATAGATAGTTGAACCAAAAAAAATTTTTATTTCAAATTGACAAACAGTTAAATTCAACGAAAAAAGACCAATATTCAAATAATTAGTTAAATCATCAATTAAAGAAAATTAAATTTTATGCAGTTTTGTTTTTAGCCAAAAGAAAAAATTAAAAATAAGAAAGAAAACAGATCAATTTTGAAACCAAAAAGATGAATTTTTAATAACACATTTGAATTTTAAACCAAGAAACTGTTTAGTTGAATTTATAACGCCAAAATATGAATTTTTAACAAAAAGTGAATTTTCAAAAAAATGGTTGTATTTTTAAATCAAAAAGACGAAAAAATAACAAAAATATAAGGCTAGTAAATTACTGTCGACAATATTCTATCAGGGTGGCTGCGAAACTTCATTTAAAAAATTCCCTAATTGTTTCCTTCACAATTTTTCATTTTCACTAAAAATTAATATTGAAAGACTAAAAACTTAATATTGTAACATTTTCAACAAAGAATCTTTTATAAAGGTAATACAAAATCTCGAATTTACTATCCTTGACTGTTTTTAAAATTGTTCTAATATAAATTCCCTGACTTTTCCAAAATTTCTTAAAAATAAGAGCACAAACTGTTCTTTACTTTTAAAAAACACATCCAACCATAATGTCTTCATCATGACCACAGGAATGTCACTTCCTGTAGAAGTCTAAATAACTAGCTCAGTCCGTTTACTGTCACGATTTATGATTCATGTCACTGCTTATGCTTTTTTTGCTCCTTCTCTGTGGTCTGGAGCCCCACATTAATTTAGATCTAGATTTGTGTAAGCTGCACATGGCAAGAAATCCAGAAATCAGAGACCATATACTTGGGGATGTTCCAAGAGTGGTCTGTTGCAGCAAACCCCCTCCCCCCCATATTTTTTCGCGGTAGCATGGAGCATATAAGCCTTTCAGAATTATCCGTTAAAGATTTAAAAATATTGATTAGGACTTGAGATCATTGAAGCATGTCACGACTCCCTCACTCAAGGAAAAAATGGATGGTCAGTTTGGCCATCTATATTTGCAGACCCCTTGAAGATGGCTAAAGCGACTAGAAGTTTCAAATAGATCATCACAGAGTGTCAACTTGATCATCTCGGATGTTCGACTCGGACGTCATAGACACTCGAACTAATCATCTCAGATAGTCGGCTTGATCTCCTTGGACAGTCAACCTGGCCATCTTAAGAGGTCGATTTGATTATCCTATATTTTCTATATTTGTTTCCTTTTGCTACTTATTCCAGATACTCTCTTATAAGAGACTGGAAATTATAAAATTAAGTGGAACCTATAAGGAGACAAATTTCGGGAGATTGATTCACAACACTGCTTCTTGATTTTATTCATTGTGGATAGCGAGCTATACGAGGCATAATTTGAAATGCAAAAACAGTGCACATTAACAATTTATTGTAATGGCGTACAGTAAAGAATAAGAGTAAAGTTATTAAAAATATTTCTTTGCTCACAAGGAAGACTTATAAAGTGAAACTTAAATTATTTATTAGATTTTCTCCTTAAAAATAAATGATCGATTGTAATTTTAAAGAAAGGAATACCTTTTTCATACTAAATTTGTATTCACAGTAATTTCTAATATTCTTAAATGAATCTGCTATATAATCAAAGATAGATGGTGCCTTACCGACAGTAGATCAACCCTCCAAACAATGAAGGCAGAACATCTACACAATATTGATCAAGTTAAGAATCTTCAATAACAGAAAATGATTAACGTCTTAATCAGACTAGATAGAAAATGATATTTTCAATTTTAAATTATTTCTTGAAAAAAATATACCTAATCAGATTGGCCCTCCGCAACGGGCTGTTTGCTCTTCCATGAATGGTCGAAATGAGTGAAAACAAAATGATCGTATTGACCATCCTGAAAGGATACCTCGATTATCCCTGATATTGAGAGTCTCTCTATGTCAGAAAAAATTCTGGATGACTCTTTAGATCATCTAGAAGAACGGAATGGCTCTCAAAATGTTGACCCTCTAACTTTGACAATCCATTTTTCTCCGTGATCAGACCTTGGTCTAAAAGTCAGCTTAGGGATAGAACTGATGTGAGCTTGCTCTGTCGAGGTGTAAGTTGCAAACGAACATAAGGAATCCAGCCACTTTGGGCCTTGATCAGGCAGTACGTGATGACTGCGGAGGCCGGAGTCTGCAGCGCTCCGAGCGAGTTCCGGACCGTCCACGTGATCCTGTGACCATGTAAACGATTGTAGGAAAACTCTTCTCCGAACACCCGGAGAGAGCCTATGATCCGAAGCCAGAAATGAATGCGAACACACAGATCTTTAGTGTAGACGAACTGCTCAAGGTGGTCTATTCCTTGAGGAACCAGAGAGCTCCAGAACAAAACGGGATTCTTGCAGAGATTCCAAGAGTCCAATTGATCTGGACTATCGAAAAACGCAAGAGAGGTTCAGGTCTTCAGGTCTGGGTGAAGAAAACTTCTTTGATGGTCCTCCTCTCATCTTCTGGAATAAAACGAGAAAGGGACTTGTTGTTAGGGTCTCCTGTTCGCGGCAGGAGGATGCCAAACCTTGACGCAGCTGCTAAGGTAGACACACCGATGAGAGTAGAAGGCTACTTTCTTTTATCTACAAAGGATGACCCTCTTATTGTGATAAAAAGAGATATTTTGGGTTCCATTTGTATAGAAAGCTGCGAATTTTGCTGACGTTTTGTGAACATTGCAGTTCACTTCTTTAGGACTAACCTGAAACTGAGGTATTAGGTTATGTTGTTCTTATTTATGCTTTCCACGATACCTGTGATTGTCCAGAGCGCCTCACTGTAGGGACTGGTCGAACCTGATTGGCCAATCAAGTCTTTATTCTTATTTTTTAAATCCGGGTGGACGGAAAGACAAATCGGATTGGTATTATCCCAGTGGGCACAAAATTTGGTGAAGTCTTTACAACATCGCTACGACATCTTGACGACATCGTTACGACATCTTCACGACAAATTTACGACATCCTATGTCCATGTCGTTTCGGTGTCCTTACGATAGCGTAAAGACATCGTCAGATCATACGACTTATTTAGGATATCGTAAAGGCACCTTAACGACATGGACATAGGATGTCGTAAAGATGTCGCAACGATGTCGTAAACACGTCGTCAAACTTTGTGCCTACTGGGATATCTATTGTTCCTATTGATGTTATTAGAATGTTTTTGAGATTCCAAATGATTCTCTTTGTTTTCTTCGAAAGATATTGTGTGTTTTTGCGATGCGACGGTTATTTTGTCATATAAAATGTTATGTCCCGTTTTGATATAATGCTCAGATAGTGCTGATTGTGTGAAATTTTTTAGTCTGAATTTACTCTCATGTTTCTTTTCTACGTTGGCTCACCGCTCTCCCGGTGTCTCCAATATAGACTTTGCCAC
>NC_046664.1:74885980-74889552 GCF_010883055.1 Belonocnema kinseyi | reverse complement strand
TTTATAAGGATTTTTGTTTTCCGGAGTATTGTTTTTGTGGGGTCCTTAAGCATCGACAACTGTAAATTGGTGATTGTGAATTCTCCTTTGTTAAAGCTTCTTCGGCTTTAACGAACACATTCTCATCACGTATCTCGTGCTTCGCACTCGATTTTATCCCAAATGTTATCTTTTCTATATTATGTGCTTTTTGTATGTATCGTCAATTAGAAGGTCCATGATTTTGTTATAGTCTTCTTTATTCATTATTGCTGGTTTGTAGCCTTTGTCTGTGGGTTATATTATGATGTTTTTATTCCGATTAAGTTCTTAAAGGCCGTGTGAGGAGTAGATCACGTGAACAGATTCCTACCTTACCGCCACTTTTTTTATTTCCTAAATTATTTTCACACGAATCGCCACAACGAGTCAAAATACAACTATCTTTGGTTAAAGTTTAATCTTTTTGTTTAAAAATTCGACGATGTGGTAAAAATTCATCTTTGTTGGAAGGAACAAATAAATAAATTTGTAATTTTTAAATGTAGCCAAAATTTTTTTACTTCATTTAGTACATACATCAAAATTTATTTAAATAACAGTAGAAAGCGGTAAAAATAAGAATGCTATTAAGAAATGAGATCCTTAAATAAAATAAACAACATACGCTGTTGTGAATTGTGTTTTTTTATTTTTTATTTTAGACAAGATTTCTATTTTCACTTATTTCTTTTGCAATAATCTTTTTGCAATTTTGGAAAAATAAAAACAGGTTTTTTTACATACGAAGCCGACAATTCATTGGTGTCATCGTTGCTGTCGCACAAAGTGCGCTAATCTACATGACAATATATGACGTTCACATGATTCTTTCTGCACTGAAATTTTTTTCCGAATGCTGAAAATATTATAAGAGTTATCTTTTTTTGTCCCACAAAACACTTTCTTAAATATCACTTTTTCATTGCCTACCTGTCCACTTTCGAAATATTTTTATTATCCTTTTTCTTTGTTCTACATACATAAAAGAAAGAACATTGTGAAAAGAACCAAATTTTTTGGGACAGAGGAAGAATGTTGTTATTTTTATAACAACCAAAAGGGTTGCTATGAAATCAAAGTTTCAAAATTCCTTGACTTTTTCCTGACCATTTCTAATTTTCCCTGATCGTTTTAAATTTTTCATTTAATACTTTTTTAAAACATTTTTATTCACCACAATCATACAGAGTTTTATAAAGGGATCATCTACGAATAACACAAGAAATTAATAAAATTAATTAATTTTCAATAAAATATTTGAGTTTTCAACTCAATAAAAGATAATAATAACCAAAAATCAAAGAATTAAATTTTCAGTAAAAACAATTATTTTGAACCAAGGAAAAACAAAATTTGGAATGGATGACTTGAGCTAAAAAATAAAAATTTTCAACACATTGGTTGATCACTCAACCAAAAAAAAAACAATAAACATTCTTCAGTCAATAAAGAAAAAAAATTTCATCCGAAGTGTTGAAAAGCCAAAAAACGAATTTCTTGCAGAACAGTTGAGTTTTCAAATCAAAATATAGATTTTTTTAGTACATCAATTTTCGTTAAAAAGATAAATTTTCAATCAATAATAGAATAATTAAATTTTGAGTAAAATAATTAATTTTTAACCAAATGAAATCATTTTTTAGCGACATAGTTGAAATTTCAACCAATCAGATGAATTTGCAAAGAAAAAGGTACATTTTTAACCAAACACGGAATAGTTCACTTTTTAGTTGAAAATATTAATTTTCAATATAAAAAATAGTTTTTAACAAAATAGATTAAATTTCGTTAAAAATATACATTTTCAAAATAAAATAAAATAGTTGAATTTGCAATTAAGAGATACAAATTTTTGAACAAAATAGTTCGAGTTATTATAACCAAAAAATATAAATTTTAACAAAAAATATAAAGTTTCAACTATTAAGATTATTTTTGTATCAAAAAGGCGAATTTTTGAGGAAACTGTTTACTCTTCACCTATAACACAACAATTTTCGAATTAAAATAGTTGAATTATCAGTAAAAAGAATTCCATTCAAACAAAATAATTTTTTAAGAAAATAGTTTAATTTTCAAATAAAGACGAATTTAAAGATTTTTTTAAATTAAAAAGACGAATTTTCAACAAAATACATTACTTTTCATCAACAAGAGAATTTTTCAATCAAAAATAGAATAGTTTAATTTTTATTGAAAAAAATCAATTTTTAACCCAAAAAAACCGATTTTTTAACAAAACAGTTCAGATTTCAACTCAATAGTTAAATTCCCAACAAAAAATTAACAATTGATATTTCAACTAGAAAAGTTTTTAATTTTAAACCAAAAACAGCTAAATTTAAACAAAAAAGATTAATTTGCCACAAAATAGTTGAATCCTCAACTTTAGAGACTAATGTTTAACCCAACCGTTTTGAATTTCAAGCGGAAGGGATGTAATTTCCACCAACATAGAACAATTTTCAACTAAAATTTTTTGAAATTTCTACAAATTAAATGAATTTTTAAATAAAAAAATGAATTTCAACTAAATAGTTGAATATTTATCTCAAAATATCAATTTTTTAAACGAGAAAATTAAAATTTTCAACAAAATACATGGATTTTTTAACTAAAAATAGAGAAATAAATTTTCATCCAAAAATGGAGTGCTTAAATCTCAAATAAGAAAAACATATTAAAAAATCGAATATTCAATCAGAAAAATCAATTTTCAATAAAAACAAAAAAATCATATTTTCGAAGAAACAGTTCTAATAAACTGACGAATCTTAAAAAAAATCTTTTAACATAGTCGTTCAACCTTCAACCAAGCACAGTGAAACCCTTAAATCGCCCTCCCTTCTGTAGTCCTTCGGAGAATTGACTCCGCGCCGCAGGTAGATGTAACAGGAGCTGCGCGGGATGCGCGGTTGTCACTCAGGCGAGCACTCAGGCGTGACCAAACAAAAGCAGTGCGGGATATAATAAGTTAGCTCCCACCCACCGTCAGCCTCAAAATCGGGGCTATAGAAAAAGCACAGATTTTCAATAAAGAATATAATCATTTATATTTTAACTAAAAACGATTATAATTTCAAACCAAAAATAGTTGTTTCAATCAAAACTCTCGACTTTTCCAAAAAAATAGTCGAATCCTCAACCATAACAGATTAATGTTTAGCCAAATAGTTGTAATTTTCCACCGAAAAATATGCAATTTGTAGCAAAATATATGAATTTTCAATATATTATATATTTTCAATACGAATTCTGAATAAAAAACATTGCATTTAAAAAAAAGTTGAATTTTCAAGAAAATAAAAAAAAACTTCAATTTCATCGACAATTTCCTGACATTCCCTGAATAACTTTTAATTCCTTGACATGTAAAAACCCTGAACTAAATCTTTTTTTGTTATCCGTACCAATGATTTTGCTCAGTGTTTTCCTTTTAGCATTGAACATAATTTTTGCATAAAATTTCCTTTAAGGACGAAATTCATTTTTCAATAAATAAATTTTATTTTACTTAAGTATACGGAATATCTATTGTAATTTTTTTTATA
>NC_046664.1:74872480-74885880 GCF_010883055.1 Belonocnema kinseyi | reverse complement strand
TATATAGGAGTAAAACACAGAATCAGCTGCCAACCGATTCCGGTTTTTATCAACTGGCTATCGGTTCCAGACGTAAATCACGCCCGAAGCCGCCAATAAATGAGTATTATCGAGGGATCATTCCGAGCTTTTATAGCGGACAGTGATACCTAAAGCGAGTATAGTAAAACCATTGTAAAATGTGAGAGTGCTGACGTAGGATTTAGCAATGAACACAAATATTTATGATTCCAGAAAAAAAATTAACAACTTTACACAATGCTGTATTTGTCAAAAAGCTTGGGCAATCATTTTTTAAACGAGTCTCTTTTGTCAGTAAAAATCTTTCTAAAAGATGCTGTATAGACAAATTTGTATGATTATAAAAAAATTTAGACCTTTTAAGTAAAAAAAAAAACTTTCAACGTAACGATTTAAAATCGGATATGATTTCGAGGTCCCTTTGGTGAGTCTTATATTTTTAATTCTTTTATAGGTGGGCGGGGGACAGTCCCAAAAACGGTGTTAGTTTTGAACTTCAAATATCAAAGCACACAAAAGAAAATTAAATTTTAAATCTTCGGAAACATTTCACAATTTGACAAAAACGGCCAGAGTACCACGCCCGTGAACATAAAAGAGCAATCAATACGTACCAATTTTGGTTGAATTAGCAATCTATATCCTTTTTTGAATTCAAATTTCAAAACATCTAGCCCGAGGGTTCTAAATAAACATGCCAAATACAATTTTTGATAATCCCAAAAGTGTCCAAATGTCACAAAAGTTATTCGAGTACCACGCCCGTTAACGTAGATGGTCAATTTTAATCTAGAATCATAAAAGAGTATTTTTTTTTAATCAGGTTTCAAAAGATATACCCAAAGGGTCGCAAAGAAAAAATTTCAATCAAATTTTCATTTACCGCAAAAGTTTCACCATTAAACATAACTGTTCGATTACCACGCCCGTTAAGATAGACAGTCAACTTCAATTTAAAATTTAAAAAGTTTAACGTTTTTTTCCTTCGTATATCAGAAAATATTTCCCGAGGGATACAACTTTAATATAAAATCAAAAATAGTGACTTTTTTCAAAATTTACATTTCACAAGATATACCCCAAGGGTTGCACAAAAAAGTCTCAACAGTTGACAAAAACTTTCTGAGTATTACGCCCATTAACATAGACGGTTATTTTTTATATAAAATCAAATAAGTGTGTTATTCTTTTATTTCAGAAATCAAAACATATTGCCCGAAGGATAATATAAAACATGAAAAAATATTTGAAATTTTTGATCATCGGACAAGTTTCAAACTCAGTAAAAATTGTCGCGCACATGGCGGTCAATTTTAATACAAAATTATAAAATAGTACTATTTTCTGAATCACTTTCTAAAATATACACCTTAAGGGATGCAAATAAAAACTTTTCATAACATTTTCAATAATCGCAAAAATATTAAAAGTTGATGAAATATGTGTGAGTACTACGCTCATTACTAAAATCAACTATAATAATAAATAAAAAAAGAATTTTTTATAAATTTATATTTGAGAAGATATACCCAAATGTTTGTAAATAAAAAATTATAATCAAATTTTCGATTATCGCAAAAGTCTTAGAATTTGATAAAAATTGCACAGGGGACAAGAAAGAAAATTTCAAATTTAATTTTTTATTGTCGGAAAAGTGTCAACTTTGACCAAAACTGCTGCACTACCTAACCCCGTTAACATTGACGGTTAACTTGGACGGTCAATTTTAATTTAATAAAATAAAAAAGGGTACTGATTTCGGAACTTAGATTTTAAAAGATATACGCAAAATGTTGCAAATACAGTCTTTTTTTTTGAAAATCCGTCTTTTTATGGTTGGAAATTAAAATATTTTGGTAGAAAATGAACTTTTTTGTTGAAAATTCAACTGAAATTTTCATTAGTTAAAAACTCAATTTATTTTTTAATTTACCTTTTTCTTTTAAAAATTCATTTTTATTAGAAGAATTTTTATCTATTTAGGATAAAAATGCAACTATACTTGTTTAAAAATAATTCTTGTTTGGTTTAAGATTCAAATATTTTCTTGAAAGTTCACCTTTTTTGGCTGAACCCTGAACGGCTTAATTGAAGATTAAGACTACCTGAAAATAATAATTTCAGCTGAAAATTGATCCTTTGTTCGAAAAATCGTTTTTTTTTTGGCTGAAAATTATTTTTATTTTAACTGAAGATTTAATTATTTCCGTTGGAAATTCACGGTTTTAGTTAAAAATTCCTCTTTTTTGTTGAAAGTTTAAATATTCATTTCAAAATTGATCTTTATTGATTGAAAATTAAATTACTTGTTTTTTTGAAAGAAACAATTTTTTATTTGAAAAGAAAAATTTTTTCCTTTTTAGTTCAAAATTGATCTTTTTTAGTTGAAATTTCGAACTTATTATTAGAACTTTTTTTTGCTCTTTTTTTATTAAATAGAAGCAAAATTAAAAGAAGCAAAATTTTAACCAAAAATGTAACTTTTCCATTTCTGCTTGAAACTTGATGTTTTTTAATTAAAAAAATTGTTTGTTTGAAAATAACATTTTTTTAAGAGTTTATATTTTTTGGTTGAAAAATCAACTGTTTTGCAGGAAATTCGTCTTGAAAGTTCCTCAGTTTAGATGAACTTTTTTTCTTTCTTGACTAAAAAATCTTTATTTGTTGACAATTCGTCTTTTCGGTTGGAAAATACATCTTTTTCATTACAAATTTAACTATTTTGTTAAAAATTCGTTTTTTAAAATAAAATTTAAAAAATTGACAAATTAAAATAAACTTCAGCCGAAAATTTAGCTTTTTAAATTTGCTATTAAAAATAGATCTTGCATAGTTAAAAATTGAACTATTTGTTTCAAAATGCACCTTCTTTGTTGAAAACTCCTCTCTTTGTTTGAAAATGTAACTATTTTGCTAAAAATTCTAAATAAATATGCTATTTTAATATTCCTATCAGAATCTGATATGGCACTGGATAGTTGTCCCTATCCTTAATAGGGCGCTGTTCGGGAAAAATGAAGTTGGCCTGTCTAGTTCTGTAATGCCATTTTAGTCAGGTTCTAGCTAGCACTTCTGAGCAGGCCCTAACGAGAGTACCCATTTGCCCCCCGAAAATAAGAAGGGTCCCGTCTAGGCCCTTTCTATCATCCGATAAATGAATATTTTATTGAGTGTCAGCAAAATCGACATACTATGTAAAATCAAAAGATAGATAAAGACGTCTACGTTGACGGGACTTGGCCCGAATTAAGCATCCACTAGGAAAAATTCCACAGTTTGACCAAGTCGTAATGGAATCGATCCATATTTGTTCTTTAATTTAACACTTACTACCGGACAATTTCGACACATAAATATCGGCAAGTAAAGCTGATACGAACGCCTGTCGTCGACGTCATGAGCGCTCGCCATGACGCACCTCCCGGCGCGTGCTGCAAAGTAGAATGATAAGGTGTTTTGGGTCATTTTTATATGGGGGGAGGGGTCGAGGGGGGGGGGGCGAATAATTATTAAGACAGAACTAATTATCTTCAATTTATCAGAATAAATTTATTATCGCCCTATTACGTTGCGAATAGACAATAAATTCATTGTCACCACATTTTTAAATTAAAAATATTCCCAAAGGTCGCCTTTCGAACGTCACTTTTCAAACGCTTTCTTTCACAAAAAAATCCACCCTTACTACTTTTAACGAATCAGTACTAAAGCGTATTCGTATAAAACCACCAATAAATTTTTAATAGGAAAATATTCACAAAATTCACTTGAAGAATACTTCAGATAACATTCCCAATTTCTTAATAGTATTCAGCAGCCCCAATGAATCAACCCCTAGTAATTGTAATGAAATAATCTTGAAGTTTATCCATGTGAAACAAAAATTAAATTTCAGAATTAAAAAAATCTTAACATTCTATTTAGAAGATTGCAGTTTATTTATGACCCCAAAATTATATCCAGCCACCCCCGAAATCTACCCCCATTAGTTCCCACAGAAAAATTCTGAAGTTTCTTCCAATAAAACAAACAAAAAAGTTTCGAATTACAAATAATCACAAGAGTCACTATAAAAAAACTTCAAATTATTTCAAAAACTCTGTAATAATATTTAAAAACTCCCGAAATCCACCCCCAATAGTTTTCACGAAACAATTCTAAAGTTTCACATTATAAAATATACAAAAAACTTTAGAATTGAAAATAATCACAAAACACGATCAGAAAACTCGGAGTTATTTCAGAGATCCTATAATAATATGTAAATTGAAAATTATTGCATGATTTGCCTTAAAAAAAGTTCACACAATTTTCCCGACCCCACAATTATATTCAACAACCCCTAAAATTCATCCCTAGTACTTTTAACGAATAATTCCAAAGTTTCTTTCTATAAAACCACAATTAAATTTTGAACCGGAAAATATTCACAAAAGTCACTTTAAGAATACTTTAGGTAAGGTTCCCAATTTCTTAATAATATTCAACAACGCCCAAACATCAACCCCTAGTACTTTCAATGAAATAATTCGAAGTTTATCTACAGAAAACAAAAACAAATGATTTAAATTGGAAATACTCTCAAAACTCTCCTTAAAAAATTGTTGGTTATTTTTTAACCCAAAAATTATATTTAGCAACCCCCAAAATCAACCCTCAGTACTTTATTCGAAATAATTTTAAAGTTTCTCTATGTATAACAAACATAAAACTTTACAATTATAAATAGGCAGAAAAGTTACACTCTAGGTTATTTTACAGACCAAAAAATTAATTTGTAACCAAAATAAGAATTTTCACCAAAGAGTTGAATTCTTAAACTTAAATAAGAAATTTTTAACCAAAAATGTAATGGTTGCTATTTTGAACATAAAAGATTTTTTAATTTTCAATAAAAAACGTTTTCATCTTTTTTGGTTTGAAAATCAATTATTAAATTTCTTGTCGAGCATTCATCTTTATGGGTGAAAAAATCAACTATTTGATTTAAAGTTTAATTATTTTGTTGAAAATTAAAATGTTTAATTAAACACGTATCTATTTGGCTAAAAATCATTAATATGTAAAATTTAAAAATGAATGGACGGCACTTGGCTCCAAGTATCACCTAGGAAAAATTCCATAGTTTATTCAAGGTGGTAATGGAATCGGCATATATTTGTTCCTCAGTTTAACACTTTTTACTGGACCATTTCATCTTTTTTTTTAATTCCAATGTTTTATCCAAAGTTCCTCCTTTTATATTGAAACTCTATGCTTTTTGTTTAAAAGTAATCTTTTTTGTTGGACAATTCATTTATCTTGGAAAAAATTACTATTGGAAATTTAATTATTTAGTTCAAAGTTCAAATATTTTATTGAAAATTTGTCTTTTATTGAAAGTTCAACAATTTGTATGTAAATGCAAATGTTTGTTAAAATTTAATTTGATTTATGTTGAAAATTCAACTGCTTCGTTGAAAGTTAAACTATTTAGTTTTAATGAACATTCATGATTTCATTTAAAAATCCAACTCTTTGGTTGTAAATTGAAATATTCTGTTGAAAATTCGCTCTTTTGTTTCTGGGAAAATAATTTGTTTAACTGAAAATTTAAATATTCTTTTTTGTCCTGAATTCATATTTTTGATTCGAAATTGTTTTTTTCTAGCTAAATTTCAACTGTGTGGATAAAATATCACGTATTTGTTTAAAAAAAATTTGTATAAAAATAGTTCAACCTGGTTGAACTTTTTGTTAAATATTCATGGGTCTGGTTGAAGATTCATCATTCTAGTTAAAATTTTAACTAGTTTGTGCGAAAAAATTAACTATTTTGTGAAAAAAAACGTCTTTTTGTCTTGAAATTTCAACAATTTCGTAAAAATTGTATTCATTTCTAGACTGAAAATTTTTGTTGTTTGAAATTTTAACTCTTGTTTATAATTCGTTATTTTGGTTCGAAAATTCATCCGTTTTAGTAGAAGTTTAATTTTTTGATGTTGTGAATGCAATATTGTGATTCGGGATTCAACTATTTTGTTTAAAATTATTTATCTTTTTACCAAATTAAACCGTTATTGATTTAAAATTAAAATCAGTTTTAGTTGTAATACCAGATGTTAAATATTTCGCTTTGAATTCATTATTATGATAATGATTTATTATTTTAGTTCAACATCTAACTATTTGATAGAAAAGTAACGTTTTTGTTGAAAATTCTTTCTTTTGGCTTCAAAGTTCAACATTTCGGTAAATAATTAAACAATCTCGCTAAAATTAAACCTTTTTGTTGAAAATTTTACTTGCTTGTGAAAAATTCTGGTGCACTTCGGAAACTTTTTTTTTAAAAACATGTTTTTTCGTTTAAAGTTTAACTACTTTGTAAAAATTTGGACTACTATGTTAAATATACATTGATTTATTTATGCAGTAGTTGAAAATTAGAGTTTTTTTTTAAGCCGTCTTTTTGGATCAAGATTCAACAATGGTGGTAAAAATTCTTCTTTTCTTGTTGAATTCCACTAGTTAAATTTTTTGTTTTGTTTAAAATTAATTATTAAACTGAAAGTTTAACTATTTCTTTTTACTTAAAAATTTTACTTTTTAGTTAAAAATTCAACTATTTAATTAAAAATTCGTCTTTTGGTTAAAACTTTAACTATCTAGTTGTAAATGCAACCTTTTGGATGAAGATTATTTTTTGTTCCTGAAAATGTATCCTTCTTCATTGAATATAAACTTTTTTGTTGAAAATTTAACTGTTTTCTGAAAAATTTGACTTTTCGGCTTGAAAATTCAAATATTTTATTGGAAATGTGAATGTTCTTGGTTGGGGTTTAATTTTTATTTTGTTTTTAAAATTTTACCATTTTTTCGAAAATTAATTTATTTGGTTGACAATATATCTGGTTTTATATCAAATGGAATTTTTGTTGAAAGTTAATCTTTTTGTGTTTAAAAGTCAACTTTTTTCTAAATCATTTGACTTTTTAGTTTGAAAACTTAACTTTTTGTTTAAAACTCTTCGTTTTGGGCTGAAGATTCATCTCTTTCGGTAGAATTTTTTTTGTTGATGTTGAAAATTCAACTAATTTGCTGAAAATGCAATATATTGCGATTTAAAATATCAGGAATTTAAATCATTTTATATTGAATTCAACACGAATTATATTAACAAGGACTTATTTTAATTTTTAGTAATAAAATTGAATATATTATCATTTTTATATTATTCAAAATATTATTTTCTTATTTTTTGTAAAACATCCTATTTTCTCTATTTTAAAATAATGTTCGACTCTGAAGTCTGAATATAGCATGATATCTGAAAAAACTGCTACACGCAGTAACGATTTGGTGGACCCAACTAAATGTTGTGGTTACTTTAACCAAATCTTTTGGTAGATGGAGTATTTGCTTGATTAAAAAAAGTTCTTTTTGTGCCTTTTATCCTGTTGTCTTCTGTGTCTTTTTGTATCTTTTTGTGTTGACTTTTTGGTACACTGACGATGAATCGAATGCGATAAGAGAGCACGTTCCAATTTTTGGTTAAGATTATCAATAATGTCATCATGTGGAATACAAGCTTGTGTAACCGATTGTTACCAAAATCAGATTTTGTAAATCTTTCCTTATTCTTCAAGGAAGAAATGTTGAAAGAAGGTAAAGGTGCGATGCTAAACATCAGCCAGCGCCAGTGATATTCCACTCGAAATAAATTATAAAATACTACTTCGTGTATACACTTCTTAATATTTTGGGTAAACATCTTGAAAAGCGCGAAATCAATGATTTGCCAGTCGTTGGTCGATGTCAATATTGTTTTATTTGTCGGAGACTTTAACAAGGCTGTGGTAGTGAGGAAGGCAAATTGTTGATAGGAAAGCTACACCAAAATAAGTGGCACGCCTGGCACCATAGAGTGTTAAAAAAAATATTTAACGTCTATAATACAGACTTTAACTGTTTCTCAATTGTGGAAACTTTATCATAGACTCTATAATAAAATAAAAAATTTTTCTGATTTTTTCCCACGGATTATATAGTGATATCTACACTGGTCGATGGTAACTACCTCTGATGGTAATACAGATTCCTTTAAATTACTCGTGTCATAAATTTAACACCTGACTTGAGATAGCGTGTATTTCTTAAAAAGTATTCTGCTTACAATCACACTAATAGCTTAATTGAAAAAGCACCCCACCGGATCTCGGAAGTTCTGTGGTTCGATTCCCAGTGAAGCAAAGTGTGTAGATATTTCTTCAAAAATAATTTAATTGTTTAAATTTATTTTCCATCTGGTTAGTAATGGCGTTAAGCATTTCCTGTTATTTGAAGAGTTAACTTGATCGATAGTATTTATTTTTATTTCCAAGGATTGTGGAATGATATCTACACTGGTCGATCATAAATACCTCTTTTGATAATGTAGATTCCCTTAAAATACTCTATAAAAAAAGTTTCACGTTAACAATGTTGGGGAAAATTATAATGATTTTTTGTATGGTTTATAGTGAGTCAAGTTGCCAATATGTCTACGTGACCGTGTGTTGAATTCTAAACTTCGGCAACTATCTGGCATTAATATAGATGAAGAGAAGTGTAAAACATAACATTTGGTTTCAACAATTATTTTTGCTAAGCCTAATTCATTATTTAGTCACTTCAAGTGAAAAATAGTTTAAAATTTTAGAAAAACTGCCATTTTCCATCATTAAGCAGAGAGAACATCACTAAAATTAAGAATCAGTTGTTTAAAAAATTATTTTCGTTAACTTTCATAAATTATTACTTGAATCTAATTGAAAAGTGGACAAAAAGTATAAAATTTAATGTAAAAACCGCTACTTTCTAGTATTAATATAGAAGAAGATAGCTATAAACAATAATAATTTTTTAAACAATTATATTTTTCAGAATAAAATTCAATATTAACTCGCACCAAGTGAAAAGTGAACAAAAAGTAAAAAATTTCAGAAAGAACCGAAATTTCGAGTATTATTCATACACAATATTGTCGAAAATAATAAATTCTTAAAAAAATTATTTGTGTAACAATAATTAAATATTTCCTGACACTACTTGAGCATTGGACGAAAATTAAAATTTTTTTCAAATACCGTGATTTTCTATCTCCATTCTAAGAGAAAATTGCTAAAAACAATAAATTATTTAAAAAATTTATTTAGAAATATAATTCTCAGTAATTTAAAAAAAATTTGTTTAAAAAGAGTTCAACTTGGTTGAACTCCTTGTTAAATATTCATGTGTCTGGTTGAAGACGCATCATTTTAGTTAATAATTTAACTAGTCTGTGCGGAAAAATCAACTGTTTTGTAAAAAAAACGTCTTTTTGTCTCGAAATTTCAACAGTTTGGTAAAAATTGTATTCATTTCTGGACTGAAAATTTTTCTTGTTTGAAAATTTAGCTCTTGTTTATAATTCGTTATTTTGGTTCATTGGTCATTGTGTTGAATATTGACCTTTTTTTTTTAAATTGTCTTTTTCGTCGATAAATTAACTGTTTTTTTCTCATTCGTCCTTTTGGCTTAAAATTTCAACAATTTGCATGATTTTTTTTCCAAAAATTAAGTTTTTTACTGGAAATTTAGTTGAAAATTTGTCTTTTGGGTTAAAAACTTAGCTATTTTGTTAAAGCTTTAATGATTTTTTTAAAACATATGTTTTTTTTTCTTTTTGGTTTAAATTTTAGCTGTTTTTGTTACAAATGAATAATTTTTGTTAAAAAATTCGACACTTTCGCCAAAAATTTATCTTTGTACGTTCAAAATTCCACAACCTGGTTAAAAATGTATCTATTCAGATGAAAGTTTAATTATTTTATTGAAGATTGAACTATTTTCATAAAAAATCGTCTTTTTTGTCGATAATTGAATTGTTTTATTTTTTAGTTCATCCTTCTCGCTTTATATTTCGACAATTTCCATGAAATTATTTTTCTTTCGTGACTAAAAAATCTTTATTTGTTGAAAATTTGCCCGTTTCGTTGGATAATTCATCATTGTGGTTAAAAATTCATCTTTCTGCTTAAAAATTTCACTATTTGATTAAAAATGGTATTAAAAATAAATTTGATTTAAATTAGATTTTTACTGAAAATTTAACTTTTCACTATTTTGTTTAAAAATGCATGATTTTTTATCAAGAAATTCGTGTTTTTTGTAGAAAATTAATTTTCTTGGCTGAAAATTTGTCTTTTGGTTTGAAAATTGAACTATTTTGTTCAAACTTTGATGATTCGAAAAAAGTTTCTTTTTCTTTTTCTGGTTGAAGTCACATCTTTTCTATTTGAAAATTCGACGATTCTGTAGAAAAAGCATCTTTCTAGGTAGAAAATTCAAGCATTTGGTTAAAAATTCCACTATTATGTTGAAAATTTAATTATTTTGTATAAAATTCAAGTATCTTATTCAGCCATCTCTTTGTTCAAAAATTCAACTATTTTTTTTTAAATCGTTTATTTAGATTTTGGGTTGAACATTTCTTGCTTTGGTTAAAAATTTTATTGACTTCGAAAAAATTTAATTACGTTGTTACAGCTGTAACGGTTTTTTGGTTGAAGTTTAATCTTTCCTTGTTCAAAATGCGACTATTTGTTTGGAAATTTATTTTTGTACATTAAAAATTCATCAATTTGGTTAAAAATTAAACTATTTACTTGGAAATTTCATTATTTTGTTTATTTCTTTTGTCTAAAATTTAACTGAATTTTTTTATTTGTAGTTTTGGATTTAAAATCCAGCTTTTATGGTAAAAAGTTATATTTTTTGGTTAAAATAAATAAAAATAAAAACCAAAATCTCTGTTCATACAACGTTCTTTGAGCCGATGCTTCAATCAGTAAAAATTTGAATCTACATTTTTTTGACCTCATGAAAACAATATCCCTTTAAAGCATATATTTTTTTTTTATTTTCGCGAATCGATTACTCTGATCAAAGTACGAAGGCGAACAAAAGTCTTCGATTAATTTTTTCGTTGACGAAGTCCTAATAATATACGTATTCGATTTTATTAGATGTGACAAGTCGGCTCTTTTTGATCATCTTATACGAGGCCAAAAATTGTGGGCAAATAAATTTCGTGGTAATGACAGCAATAGCCGAATTTATTTACAAGTGATAAAAATTTAGAAATACTGAATTTATAATTGCTAATTAATTAGGAGATCCGGATATCAGTTAGAAAGTCAATCTTCAAATCGAAGATGAAAACAAAGAAGTTGATTTGATTCTAAATAGATGAAAAAAAAACATTTTCTCTTTCGCTTTAAAAGATATTCCTTTTGAATTTTGTATTACGGTCGTTTCATTTTCCAAAAAGTTTATTTGCTAATTTTGCAGACTTAAATCGTCGACAAGAAATGACAATCAAATATATTTAAAAAATACAACTTTTCAACAAAATAGTTACGTTTTAAATTATTTTTTGAATTTCCTTAAGAATTTTTTAAGAAACAGTTTAATTTTCAACCTAAAAATAAGAATTTTTAACAAATAAGTTTATTTCAATCCAAATGGTTTGAAACTAGGCTGATGAATCTTTAAACAATACTTAATTTTAAGGCCAAGTAGTTGAATTTAAAATAAAAAATAATTGAATTCACCCAAAAAGGCGCATTTTCAACAAAATAGTCGATTTTTCAACCAAAAAAGGCGAACTTTCAATAAAATAGTTACACCTTAACCAAAAAGATACATTTTTAAATCAAATGATTTTAACAAAATAGTTACATTTTCAACCAAGGTGATAACTATATAATGAAAAAATAATGCTCAGTCAAGTAGTAGAATTTGCGACAGAATTAAAAACTAATTTACAATCTAAAACAGTGGAATTTAATCAAAAAGAGACGAATTTTCAACTAACTAGTTTTCAATAGTCAACTTTCAACCAAGAAAACAAAAAAAATTAAATTTTCGACCAAATCGTTGAATTTACAAGATCAAAAATACAATTTTTCTACAAAACAGTTGAATATTAAAACCAGAAATATTAATTTTTAATTAAAAAGTTAATTTTCAATGAAACTGTTCAATTTATAACTAAAATTGGTCATATTATATAAAAAAATCCCATTCTTAATGAAGTAGTTCAACTTTCAACGAAGCAGTTGAAGGTTCAAACCAAAAACATTAATTTTCAGCAAAAAAAAATTGGAATTTTCGATCAAATTGTTGAATTTTCAAAACAAAATGACAAATTTTCTACAAAACAGGTCAATTTTTAACTAGAATTATGAATTAAAAAAAAAAAAGAATTCTCGATAAAGTACATATTCCAGCATTCAACCAAGCAGTTGAATTTTTAGCCTGAAATGATAAATTTTGCAGTTAAAAAAATGGAATTTCCTACCAAATTCTTCAATTTTCCATGCAAAACGAAAAATTCTCTACAAAACAGGAGAATTTTTAATCCGAAAATGTGAATTTTCAACAAAAAATTTCATTTTCAATTAACAGTTGTATTTTTTAATAAAATTATGAATCTTTAACGAAAAAGTCAACTTTCAACCAACGAATTGAATTTTCAACTTAAAATAATGTATTTTCAGCAATAAATATTTGTTTTTTGACCAAATTGTTAATTTTTTAAGTCACAAAGACGAATTTCCTCAAAAAGTTCACTTTTGAACTCGAACATATGGATTTTGAACAAAAAAGCTTATTTTTAATCCAGCAGTTAAATTTAAAATAAAATTATGAATCTTCAAGAATAAAGTCAACTTTCAACCAACGAACTGAATTTTCAAATTAAACTGTTGAATTTTCAGCAAAGAATATTTAATTATTGACCAAACTGTTTAATTTTTGGAAGGAAAAGACGAGTTTCCTGCAAAAAGTTGAATTTTGAACCTGAAAATATGAATTAAAAAAAATCTAAACCAAGGAATTGAATTTAAAATAAAATTATGAATGTTAAAAAGAATGAACTCATAGTAAAGTAATTCAATTTTTAACCAAGTGGTCTTATTCATTTCCCTCTCCAAAAGACTTTACGCAACTCTTGCATGGAAATATTCACTCACTTTTAGGTTTTTTAAAAAATAAATGTCAACACTATGATTGAAAATAGTAAAAAACTGATCACCTTAAATTTTCTTAAAACTCACACATTTCATGTATTTTTTTATGCTGAACACTAATCCACCCGAACGAAAGTGTCGCGCTCTTACCGTTTTCGAAATGTCAAGATTTTTTTATCAAAATATTTAATTTTTTCATTTCTTTAAAAGTTTATTATTATATGTATTATTTTCATTAATAACGCAAATAAAAAGGAAGACTTCATCCGAACAAAACACCCTCCACAAGCACCCATCCCCCCAAAAAGTCCCCCCCCCCAAAAACCAGTCAAAAGTTATCTGGGGTAT
>NC_046664.1:74868014-74872380 GCF_010883055.1 Belonocnema kinseyi | reverse complement strand
CGAACATGAATATAAAGTATCATTTATTTTGCATTGCATTTCACCTAAGGATATGTCTTTACTATTTCTGTATGCGTAGTATCTTGAACTGTTTCTACGAATTGTACATTTTTTTACGACGAAATTTACTTAAAGCAACCAAGAAGCTGCTAATGAGGCAATTGTTCAAAAACAAACTAATGTATGCTTTTAGGAATCTTTTAAAAATAATACTGCATTTCTCTTCATTATGTAGCCAAAGTCGATCAGTTTTGAATCCAACGTCTGAAAATCGATATAAAAAATTGATTGGTTTGGTAAAGAAATGATTTTAAAAAAAATCGGATGAGAAAAATCGATTCACAAATCAAATTTGAAAAAATCGATTCAAAAATCGAATGGAAAAGATTCGATTAAAAAATCGAATCAGAATTGATCATTCCTCATTCACCGAAGGATTTTTAAATTTGGTCGAATTCCTTCGAATTATTTTGAATTCTTTTGAAATTGGATTTTCTTTTTTTTCCCAGGATACTTTTCACTTCACCTTGAATTGTTATGGGTTTTCCAGATTTTTTCTTTTGTCTAAATTGAATAGGATTTTTTTTATTTAAAAAATTTTGTTTAAATTACTTTAATTATTTATTATTCATTTTGGATTCATGTCAGTTTCATCAACTTCTTTTGAGTTCCCTTGAATACTTTTAAACTCACTCCATCTTATTGAAATCAGTGGAATATATTGCATTTTTAACATTATTTTGAAATAATTTTTTTAGTTTTTTTTTTTAAATTCATCCCGAAATCGTTTAGACTCGCCTTAAATTCTTAGCATTTCTTCGCATTCTTCTCATTTCTCTTAAATTCCTCTAAATACCATCAAATTTGATTTAATCCGTATATTTTTAGAACATTTCTTTCAATTCACTTAAATTAGGTTGAATTTACCACTGTTAACTCTTATTTAATTCAATTGAATCATTATTTTCTTAATTTTTAAATTTTCTTCAACAATATTTTTTCAAGTTCTTATGGATTTCATAAGCCTCTTCAATTCCTTTAAAATTTACGTACACCAGAGAATTATTTTAGATCTCTTGGAGTTTTTAAAATTTCATTTGAATTAATCCTGAATTTTTCTTAATTTATCCTGAATTCTTTGAAATTTGTTTGAATCTTTTTAATTCTCTTGATTTTTCAATTCTTCTTCAATTATTTTTAATTCAATTGAATTCTTCTCAATTTACTCAATTCTACTTAAATCAGTTGATTTAAAAACAATTTGTGTAATTCGCCTTGAAGTTTTTTAAGCTCCCTTGAAATTCTTAAGCATTTTATCAAATTCTTCTGAATCTCCTTGAATTTTTACAAATTTATTTCATATTTCATGAATTTAATGGATTTTTAATATATTTTTGAATTGTCTTTAATTCACTGGCATTATTATAGATTTCATCGAGTTCTTCTCCATTTCCTTAAATTCCTATCAATTCAATTAAGTTTTATTTCATTCGTTGATTTCTTTTGCAATTCTATTAAATTCTGTTGAATGTGTCCTAAATTCGGTTTACTCCCATTTTATTTACTTCAATGGAAATTTTTTCACTTGATAATTTTCTTCAAAAATATTTTTTAAAATTTTTATGAATTTAATTATAGTCTATATAATTTCCTTGAATTATTCAAAAATTCCTCAAATCTGTGAAGTATTTGGGATTAAAAAAAAATTTTTTAATTAATTTAGATTGGTTCTGAGTTTGCATTAATTTAGCCTCAATTATTTAAAATTTGTTTGAATTCTGCTTAATTATCATGATTTTTTTCATTTTCCCCGAATTCTTCTGCATTCACTTGAATTATTCTTAGTTTACCTAATTCTACTTAATTCAGTGGATTATTGAACATTTTTTATAATTTATCCAGAAGTCTTTTTCTATTTTCTGTTTTTCTTTTGAATTTGCCCTACATAATCTCTGTTCACTCCCATTTTATTCAATTTTATAGACATTTTTTTAATTTAAAAATTGTTTTCAAGTCACTCAGATTTTACGAATTCCATGAAAGTTTCTTCAATAATTTTGAATTCTTATTAATTTATCCTGAATTCGTTAAAAATCACCTGGAATGATTATAAATTTGTTTAGTTAAAAAGTTAATTTTCATTTTAAAAAAATGGTTAAAAATGGTTACGCTTCTAACCAACCAAGAGCATTAATTTTTAACGATATAATTTAACTTTTAACCAAGTAGGTGAATTTTCAAGTAAAAAAAATGCATTTTTAGCAAGAAAGATAATTTTCGATTGAAAAGTGAAATTTTCATAAAAATAGTTTAATTTAAAAAAAAAAGTTTATTCTCAAACAAATAGTTTAATTTCGCACCAAATTGTTGAATTCCTAACCAAACCAGATTAACTTAGACATAAAAAGGTGAATTTTTAATAAAAAAAATAATAAATTTTCAACTAAAAAGGATTAATTTTTAACTAAATAGTTATATTTAAAATATAAAATGAATTTTTCTGAAAAGAAGATTAATTTTCTATAAAAAGACGGATTTGCAACGAAATAAATTAATTTTTAACAAAATTGTTGAATTTTAAAGCTGAACGGACAAATTATCTACAAAACGATTCAATTTCAACCCAGAAATATTATTTTTTAACAAAGAAAGTTAATTTTATACCGATAAGTTACATTTTAATGAAAAACTACTTTAATTTTGAAAAGATCAGTTTTTAATAAAAATGTAAATTTCCCATAAAAATGATCAATTTTCAACCAATAACGTGATAATTACATTTTTAGTTTAAAAACATTATTTTCAACCAAAAAGATATTTACCATAAAAAAGATGAATTTTTAACTAAAATGATGAAAAAAAAATAATTTTAACCAAAAGAGTTCAACCTAAAAGGTAAACTTTAACCTAGAAAATTAATTTTATAACCCAGAATAGTTAAATTATCAACAAAGGAGATGAAGCGACAACCAAAAATATGGCTTTTTACGAAACAGTTGCATTTTCAAATAATAATAAAATTTTTATTCAAACAAGGTAATTTCCGAAACCAAAAGTATAACAGTAAACTTTCCAACCATAAGTAGTTGATTTTTCTTTTTCGGTTCTATTGATTTAGTTCACATTTAATCGAAAAAAAACAATTAAAAGGGAAAAAAGGATAAGATTCTTAAAAAGAGAGAGAAAAGGATAAGAATTCTTTTAAATCTATTATCAGAAAGCGTACTAATGTTATCTAAATTCGTAACGTTCTGCCCTGTCCAAAAAATCGGAAAGATTCTGAAAGGAAATTTCTGATGAGTCGGAAAAATATTCTTTTCAAATTGTATCAGAGCCTTTCCGAAATTTATAAAATATTATCAAAAATGTCCCATTTATTTTTGACAGATGTTATCAGAAATGATTGATTATCAATAATAATTATTAATATTAATAATATATATTATTTTGTTGTTGCAAATTAACATTATTAAAAAAAATTAATAATAATCATTTGAATGAACAAAATAAATGATTAAACCAGGTTTAAAAAATAAATCCTTTCATCCACATTTTTTTCACTAGCTTACTATCAAAATTATTAAACAGTTATAATTTTGAAAATATTATTAAACTAATAAAATTATTAAAATTCGATATTTCGATATCTCGACACTTTCTGATAAATTCTGAAAGGAAATTGTGGTGCAGTTTTGGATACAATTTCGGACGCAGAATTAGGAAAGGATCTGAAAGGGACTGGAACTGGAGGACGTGAGGGTAAATTAGTTTAAGGAAAGTAGAAGAAGCAGAGTAAAATGAGGGGAAATAAGGAGAGGGGGCATAGTGAAATTGGTGGCGGGAGGAGGAACAAGCGGAAGTGATGGGTTAATAGGGGGGCTGGAGGAAAAGATGGGAAATGAGGGAGGAAGTAGATGAGGATGAAGTTTTGGAAGGGAAGTGAAGCTAGGTTAAAGCGTTGGGAGGAGAATTAGGAGAAGCGGTCAAAAATGAGAGAATGGGCCGCAGTTAAAGTGAGGGGAGGGGTACAAGTGGAAGTGATGTTTTAAAGAGGGGGGTCGGTAGAAGAAGTCAGGGGAAATATGAGAGGAAGTAAAGAGAGAAGAAAGTAGATGAGGAGGTGAAGCGAAATTTGAAGTGACCGGCAAGAAAGTGGGAAAACTGTTGGGAAATTATGGAAATGAGGGAAGGGGATGTAGTGGAAGTAATGGGAGCTGAACTAGCGGAAGTGATGGGTGATGAGAGGGTAGATGAAGTGATGGGAAATGTGAGAGGAAGTAAATGAGGAAGAAGTTTGGGTAGGGAGGTGAAGCGAAGGTCGAAGTTATGGAAGTTTAATTGGTGGAAAATTAGGGGCGGAGTCGTA
>NC_046664.1:74831635-74867914 GCF_010883055.1 Belonocnema kinseyi | reverse complement strand
ATGAGTGGGGGGGGGTAAGGAAGTGGGGTAAAATATGAGAAAAAGTAAGGAGAGGAGGAAGTAGATGAGGTAGTAGTAGATGAGATGATAGTAGATGAGAAGTGTTGGGAGTTGAAGTAGGAGAAGTGATGGGAAATGAAGGGAAATGAGGGTGGGACGTTGTGGAATTAATGAGAGCGGAACTAGCGGAAGAGATGGGTACTGAGGGGGGTAGAGAAAATGAAGACAAATGTAGGAGGAAGTAAGGAGAGCACGAAGTAGATGAGAAAGAAGTTTGGGAAGAGAGGTGAAGAAAAAGTTGAAGTGCTTCGAGTGGAGGTAGGAGAAATGGTGGGGAATGAGTAGGAATTAGGAGAGGGACATTGTGGGAGTAATGAGAGCGGAAATAGCGACATAGTGAAAGTGATAGAAGCTGAACTAGCGGAAGTGATGGGTAATGAGGGTAGTAGAGGAAGTGAGTGGAAATGTGTAAGGAAACAAAGAGAGGCGGAAATATTTGATGAAGAAGTTTAGGAAGGGATGTGAATCGAAGTTTGAAGTTTTTGGAGGGGAAGTAGGGAGGGGAAGGGTAGTAAAAAAAAGTAGAAAGAGTAGGAGAGGGAAAATATGGCTGTAGGGAGTTAGAACGAGTTATTCACGTCTTAATAGGCTACGAAACACTTTTTTGTAGACACAATGCGCCTATATTGACTAATTTTTGTATTCTAAAATGGATAAAAAAATACATATATATTTCATTAAAAATTAAACTCCAAATGTATGTACAAAATGAATAGAGCAGAGTTAAGAATTTATTCTTGACAGTTGAGCTTCTAGAGCGGATTAATTTTAATTGTTTCAGTATAATAACCTTCAAGTGAAACAGAAATCCATCTTGTCATTCGCACCCACGCTTACTTATGCAGAACGGTAATAATAAAAATAACTTGTATCAACCAAGGCATAAACGTGTTCTACAACGTAATTTAACGAGCAATGACGTAAAATTATGATGCGCTTCCGCGTGCATTCTTTAATTATATAGCGTACCTTTATTAATAAACTATTTGAAAATATTTTTAAAAATTCTACTGAAATCCACCTTTGGAACAGAATTTTGTTCAAATGTTTATTTAACGTTGAATTTACAGCTAAGTAATTAGCGACAGTAACAGCTGAATCAAGAATGCAATTGTACAATAAAATATAATTAGCAAACATAAATAAAGTAAATATTAAAACAACTACATCAGCCTTTATTACAATTTAATTTTCATATATATATAACATTTCATCCCAAAAGGAATTAGAAGTGAAGAAAAAAATTAATAAGTTAATGTGGAATTTTACATCGTAATAAGTCGTTCCTAAAAGACATTCTGGAATTCTGAATGTAACTGTTTATTATTATTATTATTATTATTTATAAAATTTTATTCTTTAAAACAAATTTAAAATTATAACTATTTAAACATCTCTTCGAAATAGGTCTGTCTTGAAGAATTGCAATTAAATGTCCATCAATTTTTACTGAGAATAATTTAAAATTATTTAGCTTTCATTGTTTTTAACAGCTCAAATTTGAAGCTTTACAATTGAATACTCTTTAATTAACAATATTTATGAATGCAAATTCTTAAATTGTAATGATTTTGAAGATCAAAATTCAACTTTTTAATTCTAAATCTTCCAAATTAAAGGAATTTCGGATGTAAACCGTAAAAAATACATAATTTTAAATTTGTTAAACTCAAAACATGCATCACTTTTAATTGTAAATTGTCAAAATCAAACAATTTTAAAGATTTACAATTTAACGTTCTAAAATATAATGGAATTTGCAATTGAAACGAATATGTAATCAAATTAATTTTGAAGTTATTCAATAAATTAAAAAATTTAATTAAATAGTTAACTTATTGATAAAATGTTTGTCTGACCCTTCAATTGTTTAATTTAATTGGTTTTTTATTCATTGCATAACTACGTGATTAATTTGTTAAAATTTTCTTTAATTATCATCAACTAAAAATAATTTTTCCTCTGCGGTGATTAGCTCATTCAATAACATCTTTCGTAAGTAATGAATAAACAATGTAAAAAAATATGTTATGGAAGTAAGTTTCACAAAGAAAATACATCAAGTGTGCACATAATAGATAATGTAAAATGTATTATTTAAATAATGGCAAAAAATAATTGTTTTTTTTTTTCACAAAAAATGAGAAAAAGTGGATTTCCAATGAACTACAGATGCATTTTTTTAACTTTTCAAAATTCAATTACTGGAAGTTTTTCAAAAATATTTCTATAATTTTTAAATATTTTTCAACTATTTGGTTGAACTAATTTATTAAAACCTAATTTTTGCGTTGGAGATATATAATTTTAATTGAAAATTCATATTTTTCTTTGGAAAATATTTTTGTTTGAAAATAATTTTTTTTCTGTTAAAAAATAATGAAATTCAAGTTATAATTATAAAAATTATAAAAAATTATTCTTAAATATTCTTTTTTGCTTGTGTTCAAAATTAAACTATTTTGATTAAAAATTTAACTATTTTGTTGAAAATTTGTTTTTTTCGGTTAGAAAATAATTGTTTGTAACTGAAAATTTAACTGTTCGGTTTAAAATTCATTTATTTTGTTAGAAATTTGTCTTTTTGGTAGAAAATTAATATTCTTGCTTAAAAATTATATTCTTTGTTGTTATAAATTCGAATTTTAAATTAAGAAACTTTGTTAAAACGTTTCTTTTGTTCATTGAAGATTCATAATTTATTTGAAAATTTATCTCTAGTTCGAACATTTAATTATTCATTTTGTTTAAAAATTGTTTTTGTTTAATTGAAAGTTGAAAATTTTTTTTCAAAATTAGTTTTTTTTGCCTAAAGATTCACCGTTTTAGTTAAAAATGTATTTATTTGTTTGAAAATGTGACTTTTAAATCTAAATTTGGTTGAAAAGTCGTTCTTTTTAATTGAAAATTAATTTCTGAAATGGAACTTTAAGTATTCAATTTTTAGTTGAAAATTCAACTATTTGGTTGAAAATTCATGAAATTTGTTAAAAATTCGTGTGTCTCATTAAATATTAATTTTCCTGCTTAAAAAAGTCGTATATTTAGTCACAAATCGAACTATTTTGGCAAAAAAATTTAACTATTTCATTGAATATTCGATTTTTTGGTTATAAATGAATTTTTTTGTATCTGAAAATTTAACCATTTACTTTTCATTTGATAATTTCTCTTTTTTATTCGAAAATTTAACTGTTTGGTTTAAAATTCATGTATTCTATTAATGTACATTCCCAATGAAAATTAAATAATTTTGTTGGTTTAAGATTTATCATTTACTTGAAAATTCATCTGTTTAGCTGGGCATTTAAGTATTTTGTTTAAAACTCATTTTTGTTTGATGGAAAGTGGTACAGATTTGTTGAAAATTTATTTTTTTTATTGAAGATTCAACATTTTGGTAGAAAATGCATCTCATTGGTTGAAAATTAAACTGTTTTCTAGAATGTCATTTTTTGGTTGACAGGTTGTTGTTTCCAATTGAAAATTAATTCTTTAACTGCAACTTTAAAAGTGTTTAATTTTTAGTAGAAAATTAATCTTTTTTAGTTCATAATTCAACTATTTAGTTAAAAATTCATAATATTTGTTTAAAATTCGTATTTTTTATACCAAATTAATTTTATCGCTTGAAAACTCGTATCTTAAGTTTAAAATTGAATTATATATTTCTAAAAAATGTATCTTATTTGTTGAAAATTCGTGTTTTTTGGTTAGAAATTAATTTTTTGTAACTAAAAATTTAACTATTCACTTTTCAGTTGATAATTTATCTTTTTGAGTTGAAAACTTAATTATTTAGTTTAAAATACATGTACTTTATTATAAATTAATTTTTTTGATAAAAAATAAAGTTTGTTGCTTGAAAATGTTATCTTCTTGATTATAAATTCGTAATAAAAATTAAATACCTTTGTCAGAAAGTCATCTTTTTTCGTTGAAGGTTCATCATTTATTCGAAAATTTATTTTTTTGTTTAAAGAATTAACATTTTAGTTAAACATTTCGGTCAGAAAGTCGCTCTTATCAATTAAAAAATAGTTTTTTAACCTCAGCTTTAAGCACTCAAATTTTGTTGGAAAATTGAATTTTTTAAGGTGAAATTCTTGTAAGTTGATTAAAAATTCGTCCCTTAGGTTATAGATTTAACTATTTACTTGAAAAATCTTTGTATTTCGGTTAAAACTTAAACTACTTTGTTAAAAATGTATGTTATTGTTTGAAGATTCATCAATTTGTTTGAGAATTCATCTCTGATAGAAAATTAAACTGTATGTATATAGGTTGAAAATTCATTTCTTTCGTTGCAAATTTAATTATTGGTGGAAAATTAATTCTTTTTTGGTTGAAAATTCATTTTTTGAATGAAAATTTAACTATTCAATTTTTAGTGGAAAATTTATCTGTTCTAGGTGGAAATGGAACGAAAGTTTTAATATATTTTCGAATACTTTAAAAACAAATGCTTCAATTCAGTTTTTGAAAAAATCTACGTTTAATTATCTGTAAAATTTTGTTAAAAAATAGTTTACAATGTGCCCTGAAAGCTCTTTAAGTATAAAAATGGCTTCTCTCTTAATTTTTGAGAAATAATACTGCCTTCTAGTAATAATTAGGTGTTAATATAAATTATTTAAACAATTAGTTTTTTTGTTAGGAATTTTCACTTAGAATATAGATATCGGAAGTCGCAGTTTTCCGAATTATTCTACTTATTTTCAACGTTTTAATTCAAGTGGGGTGATAATTAAATCAAGTTGATAAAAATAATTGATTAAACAATTTAGTATTATTTTTAATAATCTTAATAGTCTTTGAATAATGCTAGATAGTTGCGGTTTTTTCTGAGCATTTTCAACTTAAAGTCAAAAATGTAAAAAAAACTGCAAATATCTAGCATGAATAAAGAAGTTAGTTATTAATAATAATAATTTGTTTGGACAATTATGTGAGTTAAATTGCATCCATTATTACATCACATTAATAGAAAAGTGGATAAAAAATGTAAAGTTAAAAAAAACGGCAACTTTCCAATAGTATTCTGCGAGAATATTTTGATACATAATAATAAATTGAATAATAACTCAAAGAAATATTTGTCTTAAATTTAATTCATTATTGGTTCACTCTAACTGAAAATTTGATAATATTTTGAAGAATTCGTAATTTAAATAAGTAATTTTTACAAACATTTAATTATGGAATTTCTCATTTCACAAATTGCCCAGCCATTGTAAGTAATAATCATATTTTATTTAAATTCTAAATTAATCTAAATTAGTTTCAAAAACTTTGTCCGACGTACATGTATCTATTTAGACAACCCTATTTTTACAATGACACAATACAACTTTTTATAAATCTGACAGTCTTAAAAAAAGGGCACTTCTGGAATTAAAAAAAAATTGTTATGAAATAATAAATGGTAAAAATAAATTTTAAGATATTGCCTGTCACGAATTTCTATAAAATTTAATAATCTTATATTTTAAAAAACTGCAGCATCAGATAAAAATTGTAAATTAAATATTGTTGATACTATTCATGATTTTTGTATGGGACACGGGTTTTTTTAAAATGTTCACCGATTTATCAGGCCCTTCCTTAAATGTATCATTATATTAAACGTAAAGATTATACATATACTTTACCTATCTACTGTCGGACATTATATATAATGCCCAGGGATGATATATAATACCTAGGGATTATATAGAATACCTAGCTAATATATAGAATGCCTAGGGATTATATAGAGTGCCTAGGGATTGTGCATAATGCCTGGGGATTATATAGAATACCTAGGCAACGCATATATTAAATATTCAATAATAAAATTTTCCTGAAATGGCCAGGCATTATATATAATGCCTAGGGATTATATACAAAGCGTCGAGATTGTACATAATGTCTAAATTATATACTTTGCCTATAACATATATAAAAAGAAAGTTTTAAGCCCCACTTTAGAAGTGAATTATTTTTTCCTAATTTTCAGAATAATTTTACATATCGAATCGCAATTTCTATTTTTTTCGATATAAATGGATATTTACGCGCATTAGACGAACGGAAACAACTGACGGTATGCACAGTATGCCTGGAAGACAAAGTTATTGAGATTATTTATTACTCAGGAGTATAGTGTCGATATCCGCATGCTAATCGATAGTAAAAGTTAACTTGTGGCAGTTAATTCGCATTTTACGCAAATCAGAAAGAAAACTTAGTTAATCGACGCATTGCTAGTTTCATCACGAAATGACGCTGGCTTTGGATATTTACATTTCAAAATGCTTTGGGTTCGGAATTCAAATTTGCTCACCTTAATCTGCTTTTCGAATAAATATTGATTCTTGCGACAGTTCTCGCAATGTAATGATGTAATGATTTAATTACTTCCTTAATATTCAGGAATAGAAGGGAGTGCTTATTTTTGATTTAGGAACCTTTTTTAGAAAGAAGTCGTCAAAATAAACTAGGAAATCCATTTTCAACCATGTAGTTTCATTTTAGAAAAAATTATAATTTTTAAAAAAGAAGATTAATTTTCCACCAAAAAAGAAAAGTTTTTAACAACATACATTAGCTTTCAACCAAATAGTTTATTTTCATCTAAAAAAGATGAATTTTGATAAAAAATAAAATAATTATATTTTCAATTTAAAAAATTGAGTTTTTGCCTACACTAACAAAATTCTTTTTAACAAAATAGTTGAATTTTTACAGAAAAGATAAATTTTTAACAAAGAAGATTAATTTTCTACCAAAAAAAGATAATGTTTTAAGAAAGTACATTAACTTTCAACTAAATAGTTTAATTTTCACCTGAAAAAAGATGAATTTTTATCAAAAATAGAATAATAATATTTCTATTTGAAAAAATTGAGTTGTTTCCTGGACAAATAAAAGAATTTTCAACACAATAGTTGAACTTTCAACAGAAAAGATGAATTTTTAAACAAGAAGATTTATTTTCTACCAAAAAAGATAAGTTTTTGATCAAATACATTAACTTTCAACTAAAAAGTTTATTTTCATCTAAAAAAGATGAAATTTTATCAAAAATAGAATAATTATATTTTTAATTTAAAAAATTGAGTTTTTGCCTACACAAACAATATTTTTTTTAACAAAATAGTTGAATTTTTAACAAAAAAGATAAATTTTTAACCAAGAAGATTAATTTTTATCAAAAATAGAATAATAATATTTTCAATTAACAAAATTGAGTTGTTGCCTAGACAAATAAAAAAATTTCTAACACAATAGTTGAACTTTCAACAGAAAAGATACATTTTTAAACAAGAAGATTTATTTTATACCAAAAAAGATAAGTTTTTGATCAAATACATTAACTTTCAACTAAATAGTTTATTTTCATATGAAAAAGATGAATTTTGATCAAAAATAGAATAATAATATTTCCATTTTAAAAAAATTGAGTTTTTGCCTACACAAATAAAAGAATTTTCAACACAATAGTTGATCTTTCAACAGAAAAGATGAATTTTTAAACAACAAGATTTATTTTTTATCAAAAAAGATAAGTTTTTGATCAAATACATTAACTTTCAACTAAATAGTTTAATTTTCATCTAAAAAAGATGAAATTTTATCAAAAATAGAATAATTATATTTTTAATTTAAAAAATTGAGTTTTTACCTACACAAATAAAAGAATTTTTAACAAAATAGTTGAACTTACAACAGAAAAGATGAATTTTCAACCAAGTAGATTAATTTCCAACCAAAAAGAGAAGTTTTTAACTGAATACATTAACTTGCAAAAAATTCAACGAAATTGTCATAATTTCAAGCCAAGAACATGCATTTTCTAGATAAAAGTTGAAATTTTAACCCAAAAATATGCATTTTCAACTAAAAAAATAAATTTAGAATCAAAAATAAAATATTTAAATTTTCAGTTAAAGCAAATAATTTTCAAATTGAAAAGAATTTAACCAAAAAGATTAATTTTCTAGCAAGAAGACTAATTTTCTCACAAAATATTACTTTCCAATAGAAAGGTTGAACTTTTAACCAAGAAATATTTTTTAGTCAAAAAAGAAAAAAGATCAAACATATTGTTAAAATTTCAAGCCAAAAAGATAAATTTTATACAAAAAAAGTTGAATTTCCAACCCCTACATATGAATTATCAACTAAAAAATATGAATTTAGAATCAGAAATATAATAGAGAAATGTTCAATTGAAAAAAACGAATTTTTCAGAAGAATAGTTCAGTTTTCACCAAAATATATAAACTTCCAAGCAGGAAGATTAATGTTCTACATAAAAAGACGTACCTTAAAAAAATACATGAATTTTCAACCAAAATAGTTGAATTTTCCATTAAAAAAGATAAATTATCAACTGGAAAGTGAATAATTAAATTTTCAGTTAAAAAAAATGAATTTGTACCAAAAAAAAAAACATGTTTTCCCAATATAATTACACTTTTCTACTAAGTAGATTAATGTTTTATAAAAAATTTGATTGTTTATCAAGGTACATACATTTTCAACTAATAAGATTAATCTTCTATCGAAAAAGATGAATTTTCAAAGATATACATGAACTTTGAACAAAAAATTTCAATTTTCAACTAAAACCGGAACTTTAAAATTTTTTCTCAAAAAAATTATTTAACAAAATAGTTGAAAATTATTGCTATTACCTATGTAAATTACACTGAATTAACTGGACTACAATTTAATTACTTGTCTTACCTAAATTACTTCGAAATAATTGGATTACAAGTGCTTTACACTGGATTGTATGTGGATTACAATAGATTATAAACAGATTATCTCAAATTAGAACTGCTCTACTCCAGATTTCAAGTAGATTACAATTGCATTACGCCGGAATACAAGTAAATTACATCGCATTTCTGTAATTAATTAAAATTACAAGTTATTAACAAGATTACCTTTGATTGGAACTGAAATACTCCAGGTAACAGATGGATTACTCCGATTACTCCATGTTACAAGCGGATTATAGCTAATTAGAACTGGATTATTCCAGGCATCAAGTGGATTATTTTGAATTGCAAGTGGTTAACTCCGAACTACAATTGGTTAACTCTGAATTACATAAATTACTGCGGATTACACCAATATTATTCTAAAATACATGTATATTACCGAGAATTATAACTGGATTACTCCAGCTCACAAGTGGATTACACCGAATTACAAGTGAATTATTTAGAATTACAAGTGGTCAATTCCAAATTGCGTAAGTGGATTACTCAAGATAACAAGTGGATTACTCAAGATAACAAGTGGATTAATCCAGATGAGAAGTATATTACTCCGAATTACAAGTGGTTATCTCTGAATTACATTAATTACGCCGCAATACTCCAATCACTCGAAAATATATGTGGATTCCAAAGGATTGTAACTGGATTACTGCAGGTAACAAGTGGATTACTCCGACTTACAAATGGATCACTCCGATTTACAAGCGGATTATTTGCAGGTACATATCTTTAACTCCGAATTGCGAGAATTACTCCGGCTTACGTGAACTACTCCATACTAAAACTGGATTACATGACAAAAATAGTAAATTACTCCAGATAAGAAGTAAATTACTTCGTATTATAATTGCTTAACTCTGGATTACATGAATTACTTCGGATTACCCCAAATACTCTAAAATACATGTGGATTACTCAGGGCTATAACTGGATTAATACAGATCACAATTGGAGTACTCCGATTTACAAGTGGATTATTTGTAATTAAAAGTGGTTAACTCCGAATTGCGTAAATTACTCTGGCATACTAGAATTACTCCATATTAAAAGTCGATTACTTCAGATAACAAGTGGATTACTCCCATTTACAAGTGGAATATTTCGAATTACAAGTGGTTAAATCCGAATTGCGTGAATTACTTCGACTCTGAATCATATGAATTACGCTGGATTACTCAAATTACTCCAGAATACAATTACGTTACTTAAAATTATATCTGGATTACTCCAGGTAACAAATAGATTATTCTGAATTACAAGTAGATTATTTCGAATTTCAAATGGATTACTCCATGTTACTTGAATTACTTTAAATTACACTGGATTACCAGTCATATCACCGAGAAATGTAATAATGTAATGATTTAATTATTTCCTTAGCATTGAGGAATATAAGGAAGAACTTATTTTATGTAGGACCATCGTCAGGAAGGAATCGTTAAATGAATTAGGCATTCCGTATTACTATTTTAATCCAAACCTATTTTAGGAACTTTTCTAACCTTGGGAAACTTTTGGAATGAAGGTGTTTTTCAAGGCTTTCGAGTTTTTTTTCAGTATCACCTGTATTCACTTCCCTATTTTCTTAACAGTGAATTTTAAAACTTCAAATTTTTCAGTTCAACCATCTTAAAAATGTGAATAGATTAAAAAGCACTTAAACCAAGTGATTTAAAAAAAATATATATTTTTAAAAAGCTAGTTATTTGATTATAAATTTATCTTATGTGCGAACTGAATTAATAAAAACGAATAAGAAAATTCAACTATTTTTAGTTGAAAGTTAATTATTATTTATTAAGAACTCTACTATTATATTTATGGTTCAAAAGTCACCCCTTTTGTTGGAAAATGTAGTTATTTTTTTGACAATTCAAATATTTTTTTAAAAAGTCTTTTTTTGTCGAAAATTCAAATTAACTTTTGTTTTCTTATATCATAAATTAACCGCTTTGGATTAAAAATGCATCCGTTGGTACAAAAGTCATCCTTTTTGTTTAAAAGTTAATTTTATTATTTGAAAAATCCAATCTTATATACTTTTAATTAAAAAATTATTTATTTTATCCATATAATATTCATCTTTTATGTTTGAAAGTTAATAATTGTTAATTTAAAAGTCTACTATTATAGTTTGGTTTCAGAATTCATTTTTTTTAGTTAAGAATTTAATTATTTTATTAAAAATTCAAATATTTGGTTAAAAAATTATGTTTTTGGGTCGAAAATTCAACTGTTTTCTTGAACATTCGTCTTCTTGGCTAGAAAATTTATCCTTTTAGATAGAAAATTCATATTTTAATAGAAAAGTCATCCTTTTTGTTTGAAAGATAATTTTTTGTTTAATTTAAAAAGTCTACTATTATATAGTTTTGATTAAAAAAACAATTATGTTGTTTAACGTTTTTCCAAAATTTCACGATTTTATTAGAAAGTCATCTTTTATGATTAAAAGTTACTTATTTTTAATTGAAAACTCTACTATTATATTTATGGTTCAAAAGTCATCTCTTTTGTTGGAAAATGTAATTATTTTTTTGACAATTGAAATATTTTTTAAAAAGTTTTTTTTGTCGAAAATTCAAATGAACTTTCGTTTTCTTGGATAAGAAATTAACCCCTTTGAATTAAAAATGCATCTGTTGGTACAAAAGTTATCCCTTTTGTTTAAAAGTTAATTTTTTTATTTTAAAAGTCCAATCTTATATACTTTTAATTAAAAAATAATTTATTTTATCCATAGAATATTCATCTTTTACGTTTAAAGGTTAATTATTGTTATTTTAAAAGTCTACTATTATAGTTTGGTTTCAGAATTCATCTCTTTTGGCTAAAAATTTAATTATTTTATTAAAAATTCAAATATTTGGTTCAACAATTATGTTTTTGGGTCGAAAATTCAAGTGTTTTTTTGAACATTCGTCTTCTTGGCTAGAAAATTTATCCTTTTAGATAGAAAATTCATATTTTAATAGAAAAGTCATCCTTTTTGGTTGAAAGATCATTTTTTGTTTAATTTCAAAAGTCTAATATTATATACTTTTGATTAAAAAAACAATTATGTTGTTTAACGTTTTTCCAAAATTTCATGATTTTATTAGAAAGTCATCTTTTATGATTAAAAGTTACTTATTTTTAATTGAAAACTCTACTATTATATTTATGGTTCGAACGTCATCTCTTTTGTTGGAAAATGTAATTATTTTTTTGACAATTGAAATATTTTGTTAAGAAGTGATTTTTTATCGTGAATTTAACTGTTTTGTTGAACATTCGTGTTCTTGAATAGAATATTCATCCTTTTGGACTGAAAATTCATCTTTTCATAAAAAAGTCATCCGTTTTGTTTGAAAATTAATTATATTTAATTTGAAAAGTCTACTATTTTAAATACTTCTGGTTAAAATATTAATTATTTCATCCAAAGTTCAAATATTTAGTCATAAATTTATCTTTTTCAGCCGAAAATTTTTAAAGATTCATTTTTTCTGTTGAAAATTAAACTATTTTGTTGAAAATTAACTTGTTTGTTAAAAATTCATATTTTTGGTTAGAAAATAGAACTGTTAAGAAAAATATCAGTTTCGGATTAAAAATTCACCTTTCTTGTTGAAATTTAATAATTTGTTGGAAAATTGAACTATTTTGTTAAAATGTCATCTTTTTTGGTTGAAACTTAAACTGCTTCGTAATAAATTTGCATTTTCGGCTTGAAAAGTCCACAACCTGGTTGAATTTTTTCTTTTTGACTGAAAAATCTTTCTTAGTTTCTTAGTTTGGTTTAAAACTTCATCTGTTTAAATTTAATTTTCTGAACTAGAAATGTAAGTGTTCCATTTTTAGTTGGAAATTGATCTTTTTCAGTTGAAAATTCCACTATTTAAACAAAATTAATCCTCTTGGTTGAAAATTCTTCTTTTTATATGGAAACTCATCTACTTGTTTGAAAGTTGCCCTAATTTGTTGTAATATTTAACTATTCCATTTCTGGGTGAAAATTGACCTTTCTTTAGTGGAAATTAAAAAAATTTGGTTGAATATTTTTTCCATCTTGACTGAAATATTTTCCTTGTTTGAAAATTCAATTTTTTTTATGAAGATTTTTATCTTTTGCTTTAAAGATCAACTATTGAAAAGTCAAATCTTCTGTTAAAAATTCATATCTTTTGGTAGGAAATTAATCTTTTTGGGTTGAAAAATAAACCATTTAGTTTAAAAAGTATAACCTACATTAATTTCTTTTCAAAGAATTTATTCTTTTGTTTTCGTGAAAAATCACCCTATTCCTCTTGTTTTTAGAACTGAGACTGATCCAAATTAAAAATCTGTTGTTTTTTTGTAGTTGAATTTATTGGTATTTTTAATGTGTTCTTGACTGCTGGTTAAATCTTTAATATTGTAAAATCTTTAATTCATGTTTTTTACATATAAAAATAAGTGGTCTTAACACGAGGAAGTTTCCTGTAATTTATTCTGATCCATCATGTGGTTTGCATACAAAAGGATTTAACTCATTCAAGTAGATAAGGCGAAACGTGATCGATGCAAATTTACGAAAATAGATTACAGCTACATTGAGCTAAATTAACGCCTTGAGATCTATTTGCATAACATTAATTTTATGCTTATTTCACTTGAACGCTGAACCAAGAGATAAAGTTATCGTAACAATAAATTGCATAATTTTCATTAAGAAACCAAGATTAAAAGGACAGTGTAATACTATAATGATTCTATCAAAGGATTGATTATTTAATTCAATTCTTCGAAACTCTACAAATAAATTTATAATCAATTTTTAACATTGTTTTTGTATGAAATATGTTTAGTTTTTAAAAATATTTATCTTTTCAGCATCATAGGGTCATTCTGATTTTATTTAAAATAATGTTTATAAATTTTATTATCAGAAGCTTTTAAAACTAAGAAATATAAATTTAAACAATTTATTTCATTTTTATCGGGCAGATTTAGATTAAATACTTGTAGCTAACAATTTTCCAAAATAGAACATTTTAAAATTCTTAAGTGTGTGGAATTGGGCAATTTTAAATTGTGATCATAATTTTGACCAATATGCCACTGATGCCACTATTTTCTTGAAATTTATCGTGGTTGGTTTCAAACTATTTCAAGGTTTTTCGAAAATTTTAAACTATTTCAAGAGATTTTTAAACTCTACATTTAAGGGATTTTTTAGGGTTTCAGACTTTTAAAAGTATTTTGAAATATTATATAAAATTGCAAAGAATTTAAAAGACTTTAAGTGATTTCAAGAAATTTCAAATATTTTTAAGAAATTTTATGTGATTCCCTAGGATTACAAAGTTTTCCAAATTTTGAAAGTAATTTTAAGAGGTATCACAACTTTCAAAAAAATTCACAGGATTTCGATGTTTTTCAAGGGATTAAAAAGATTTTAACATATTCTAAGGGCTTTAAAAGGATTTAAACTGATTTCATACGATTTCCAAAATTTCCGAAATTTGGAAGACATCTTAAACTTTATTACAAATTTCAAGATAATTCACGGAATTTCAAAGTATTTTAAGGAATTTAAAAAATGACAAGGATTTTAGAGGGTTTCAAGAGATTTCAAGAAGTTTCATATGATTTCAAGCATTTCAGAGTTTTCAAACATTTTGAAGAAATTTAAAGAGATATTACAAATTTCAAGATAATTCACGAGATTTCAAAGTAGTTCAATGGATTTCAAAGATTTAAAAACATTTCAAGGGATTTCTGATATTTTCACGAGATTTGAAAGATATCAACATACTGTAAGAACATTTAAAGTATTTAAAGTGATTTCAGGAAATAGAAAGGATTTTAAAAGGTTTCAAAGCTTTTAAAGTATTTTGAATGATTCCAAACAATTTAAAAGAATCTGAATGATTTCAAAAGATTTCAAGAGATTTCAAGAAGTTTCATAGGATTTCAGAGTTTTAAAATATTTTGAAGAAAATTTAATAGATATTATAATTTTCAATATGATTCACAAGACTTAAAAAATCTCAAAAGATTTTAAAGGCATATAAAATATCTAAACGGATTTCAGGAATTTAAAATAATTTTACAAGGTTTTAAACCTTTTAGAGTATTTTAAGAGATTTCAAAAAAATTTCAGTCAAGTTTGAAGATTTCACGGGATTCCAAGGAATTTCAAGATATTTCAAGAAGTTTCATTTGATTTTATAGGATTTCAGTGTCTTTAAAATTTTTTTTATAATTCACTAATTTCCGAATTCTTTCAATGGATTTCAAAGATTTCAAGACACTTCACGAGATTTGAAAGTTATTAATAGATTATAAGGATATTTAAAATATATAAACTGGTGTCAGGGATTTAAAATGACTTTACAGAGTTTCCAAGCTTTCATAGTTTTTTAACAGATTCCAACATATTTCAGTGAATTTCAAAGATTTCAAGGGATTTGAGGGTATTTCAAGATATTTCAAAAGTTTCATATTATTTTATAGGATATCAGTTTCCAGAAATTTTGATGTAATATTAATGGATATTACAAATTTCCATACAATTTACGGGATTTCAAAGATTTCCACATATTTTTATTTCATAAGATTTCAACATACTTCGAGGGTTTTCAACGATTTCAAAAAATGCACACTAAAGAAGATAATTCTTCAACCAAAAATATAGAAATTATATTTAGAAATAAAGAACTTTAGTTTCTGTTAACAAAAAATAGAATGTTTAACAAAATAGGTTGAATTTTGGACCAAGAAGATGAATTTTTAACCAAGAAGATTAAATCTCTACTTCGAAATTTGAAATAAATAAAAAATAAATCAAATAAATTTAGCCTTTACTAAGATATCAAAATAAAAGTTTACTAATAAATAAACAACAGTCCTTCAGTTTAAAGTAAATAATTTCTTGTAATTATTATACAAACGAAAAATTTAAAAACAAAGAACTGCGTAAAATGTAATTCAAAAGAAAAAACATTTGATTTTTATTTTACAATTCGATCACGGAAAAAAAAGTAAATTACAGATAATCTGTTTTAATACTACATGGTTGGTTACTTATAACTGTTTAAAACGTATCAGGTCTTCAGAAGAATAGCTGAGTATTTTTCTAGAGGGTAGATGAATATTCCGCCCCGACTACCTGCGTACGTTTCCCCCACTACGCAACTTCCCCTCACTCAGCTGAACTCGTGCCGACGAGCCTGGCCAATGGGAGTCTTTCGTGCCTTATAAGGACTAAAATGCAAAATATATCATTTATTATAAGAACAAAGAATATACATAGTTCATGGATTGTTCATGGAAAATTTCATAGACAATTTTTCAATATATTTTACTTAAATAAACTGGAGTAGCTTCAATTTATTAGAGTAATATTTTACTTAGCTTGCGGAAATTCCAGAAGCTAAAATTTGGTGAAGTTTGGAAATATGTTTTGGTTGTATGATTTTTTTCATAAAATGTGATTGGTCAAGCAATAAAGAAATGTATTATGTTTGTTAAGGAATTTTCAAATCAGGCTAAGAACGGGACTATTTGTACTTTTGCACTAGGAGTCCAAAATTACTAAAGTATATATTTCAGAAATGCGAATGTTTGAGAAATAAACCCGATTTATGATTTTAGTTAATAAGTTTTTAAATCTGACTAAATTTTAGCTCCTGGAATTTCGCCAAATTAAGTAAAATATTGCAATAATAAATTAAAGATACTGCAGTTCAATTTTTTGAGTCATATAACATTGTATTGAATCGTTTCCATTCGCAGATTTCAAATATTACATTTGTAAATTATAAAGTGCTACATCTAAATAATGTCATATTTTGAATTTTAGTACCCATTAGATACAAAGGACTCGCGCTGACCAGGCTCGCCTGCTGTAGTTCGGCCCAGTGAGGGGAATCGAGTAGTGGGGGAATCACACGCAGGTATCTGGGGCGGAATTAACTATTACCCATGCTGAATGTTGAAGCATTATCCAAGATTCTTGGATGATGATGTCAATTAAACCAGGTAGTTAGACGCCAGGAATAGATGCGTACGAAATATATAAATTAATAACAAACATCTATTATAAATCATACTTCCGATCAATTAAGTGGGATTAAAAGTTGAATTATTAACTCGGATGATTACAAGCTGTACTTTTTATATCTTTACTTTGTAGAATCGTTAAATTAAACAACCTACCATTTCTGCAAAAAAATTAAATTTTTATTGATCCATATAAACTTTTCAGTTTTAATTGAGACAGCATTTAAATATCGATGCCAGTAAAATGTGTGACATGTTGTACGTCAATGCAAATATTTGCAACTGTCTATTTTCCGTTCTCGTAACTTTTTATATAATTTTTTCTCGCTTATTAGTCGTATTCCATTACATTTTTATTCAAGAGAAACACTTGCAAGTTTGTCTTCTGGTATTTTTATTACTTAATCAATACAATTTTTTAAGGTAATTTTTTAGTGTATTAACAATTCAGGAATAAATTTTCTTTATTTATAACTATACTAGCAGTCTTGTGCGCGCTACGGCGCACGCCTAATTATCTTTTTATGAAAAAGAATAAATGAAAAGCCTGTCTTTTCTATGTTATACATATTTAATACACCAAGGGATGAGTTCTGCATCTGAAACTGTGATTAATCTTTTATAATAGGATTTCAACAAATTTTTTATTTTCAGGTAGAAAATGAAATTGAACTATTTTATTTCAAATGAGCTTTTTTTATTAAAGTTTAATTTACACCTAATATTGATGAATAGCATTTATTAAAATTTTGTAACTCACGTTGATGATAATTAAATTCTTTAAATAATGAACTTTGCATTTTTACACCACAATTTTTATAAATCAATTTAGCAAAATTTTTAAACGCGCATTATAATAATCATTGACCTTGTAGGTTGAAAAATACGTGTAATAAGCTTGTTGCCACTTCGTAAAATCTTCCCTGAAAATCTTGTTAAAGTCTCCCCAATATTAGTTCATGCGTTCAATGGTATACAATTTTTAGTAATAACTGTTTCATTATTACGATGTATACAAAATCATTACACTACTTTGTAAGGAATAATGCAATATATAATTACTGCATTAATTTTAATTACAAGAGTAGATAAATCCTTAAAAAGTTGGAAAAAAATTACATTGTTGAACGTAAATGTCCGCCAATTGTCGAATATCGGGCTTAGTTAAGTCTCCCACTTTCCCCTAGACTTATCACATTAAAGTTTATGAAAAATATAAATATTTTGTTTAAAATTAAACTAATAATTATTATATTTCAAATTACATAGAAATTAATGAATTTTTTATTAAAAATAACACTTTCAACACATGAATATTTGAAAAATTATCAAGTAGGGTGAAGGTGTTGTGAAAAATGGGGTTTGTGGTGGTAGATGGAGGGTAAAGGTGTTATAACTGTTTTACAGAAAAATAGTCTTTTGACTCAAAAGTTTAAGAATTGGGACAATTTTTTTTTTATTTTCTAACTGGCAATTCTTTATTTGTTAAAAATTCGTCTTTCTAGTTGAAAAACTCATAATTTTAGTAAAAAATTCATCTCTTTGGTTAAAAAATTTACTACTTTTTTGGAAAAAATTCTTTCGGTAATAAATTACTTGTCTGTGTGAAAAAGTAACTTTGCTACTTTTGTTTTAAATTCGAATCTCTTATAGAAAATTAATCTTTATGATTGAAAATTCGTTTCCTTATTTTATTGCACAATCTTCCTTTATTTTATTTTATTGCAGAATATTCCTTTATTTTATTGCAGAATCTGCATTCGTTGAAATATCAAATATTACATTTTCTATCGAAAATCCATATTTGCAGATTAAAAAGTCAACTACTTTGTTGAAAATTTACATACTGGTTCGAAAATTCAACTATGATTAAAAATTTAAATATTTTGTTGAAAATCTTTTCTTTTTGTTTTAAGATATCCACCACTACGTTTTCATGGAGAATTCTTTTTTAATGCAACACTTTTTGGTTAAAGATTAATCTTTTTTGTTTGAAAATTTAGCCATTCAGTTTAAAATTTATATTTGTAGGTTGAAAATTTAACTATTTCGTTAAAAGTTAAACTATTCGGTTGTAAATGCAAATCTTTCATTAAAAAGTCAAATTTTTAACAAAATTGTTTACACTGAAAATGAAAAGGTTTAATTTTCAGTTTAAAAAAATTAACGAATTTGCAACCAAATAGTTACTTTTTCATCTAAAAAATAACATTTTAACAAAACAGTTCAACTATTAAATAATTAGATAAATTTTCAACCAAAAACTAAAAAATATGATTATTTTAAAACAAGAACAGCTGAATTGAATCAAAAAATGCATTTCAAGAAAATTTTTAACCAGAAATAAATTTTTAACTAAAATAATGAATCTTCAACCAAAAAAATTAAATTGTAAAAGGTCGTTCAACCTTAAAACAATTAAAGAAATGTTCAACAAAAAAGATTAATTTTCAACCAAAGAAAGAAAGAATTTTCAACAAAAGAATTAAATTTTCAACTAAAATGATGAATCTTCAACCCAAAAAAGATCCATTTTTACTCATTTAGTTTAACAATTAACCAAGTGCAAACCAAACAAAAACAAAAAGGACAAATTTCAAACAAAATAATTGAGTCCTCAATAAAGGAACTTTAAAAAATATAATTCACAACTACTAAATTACAGTTGTAGATGTATATATGCATATATGCGTATATTATCGAGCGTAAAGCTCTAGAACTAACAAAGAAAAAAGAAAAATATCTAAAAAAATGTTGAGTTTTCCACCCAAAAACGCAAGTTTTAAAAAACATTTTCTACTAAAAATTGTTAAAAACTGTTCCCTCATAGTTTAAAAATCAAGTAATTGGTTCAAAATTCGTCTTTTTTATAAAACATTAATCTTATTGGTTACAAATTAATCTTTCGAACATAGAATTTTTTTATGACGAAAAAATAGTTCTCTTAAAATTTAATCTAAAAATAACATAATTCCCTTCCTGATCGATCCAACGACTTAAATTGCAGAATCTGCCTAATGGTAAATGGATTCGATCTCCTTTGAAATAATTTTTATAACACTTTTTTTTTGTTGAAAATTAATTTTTTTAAACAGAAAATTAAACTAACTATGACATTTTTGTTTAAAAAGTAATTTTTTAATTAAAGTCTAATCTTTTTTAGTTAAAAATCGAACTAATTGTTTAAAAATGTATGGATTTTGTTAAAAATTCGTCTTCTTAGTATAAAATTAATCTTCTTGTTTAGAAATTCTTTTTGCTGATTTAGGATTCAACAATTTTTCTGACAATTCTTTTTTTACGAAATTAATTATTGAAGGGAAAATTTATCTTTCCACTTTTGGTTTAAAATGTTTTAGTAGAGAACTCAGCTATTGTTTTTAATTGCACTTCTTTAAGTTGAAAATTATTTTTTTTAACTAAAAACTAAATTATCTCACTTTTCGTTGAATATTAAGTTCTTAATTGAAGCTTCATCTGTTTCGGTTCAAAACGAACCTTTTCGATTGAAAATTCAACTATTTTCTTCAAATTTCTTATTTTTTTATTATTTTCTATAATGATGAAATCTACTTTTATTACTTTTGGTTAAAAAATGATATTTTTTATATAAAAATCATATATTTGTTTGAAACTTTCTAGATTTTGTAGAAAATTCGTAATTTTTTGTAGAAACGTAATATTATTGGTTGAAAATTATTATTTTTCATTAAGGATTCAGTTATTTAAAAAAAAATTCTTTTCAGTTTGTTAAAAAACAAATTTTTTTTGAAAGAAATTTCGATTCTACTATTTTTGGTTGAAAATTGATATTTTAAATTGGAAATTGACCTTTTGTACTTAATAATTCAATTTTTTAATTTTTCTATTTTGGCAGAAAATTAATGCTTTTGGTTTAAAATCGACATTTTTTCGTTAAAGATTGAACTATTTGGAAACAAATTTATCTGTTTTAATGCAGTATTTAGAAATTCAGAATTTTGTTGAAAATTCGTTATTTTTGTTAGAAAAATAAACTTCTTAATTGAAATTTCTTAAGTGGGACGGTGGTCGTGGGGGCTAAAGCCGTAGGCTTTGGACCCACTCCTTCGGGTTGCGGGTTCGATTCCCGCCTCGCACTCTGGAAGAGTCTCGGTGGCCCATGCGGTTGAACACTAGCCTAGCAAGGGAGTTGTTCATCTCCGGAGAGTCGTGTGGGACCGTTACCTCTAGAGAAAAAGGTTTTTTTCTCTAAGTACTTAAGGCTGTTGCTCTTGGTGGTTCGGAACCCACCTTAAACTGTAGGGTCCCCCTTCCACCACACCAAGTAAGTGTGTGGAGGGTGTGTAAAGAAAATAGAGATGGTGTAAGAAAAATGGTAAACCCTTAGGGGACACATTAGAAGCTTTCCATTCCATTCCAGTTAATTGAAATTTCTTCTTTGTTTCGAGGATTATATTATTATATGAAAAATTCGTTTTTTGGTGAAAAATTAATTTATTTAAGAGGAAAGTCGATTATACCATTTTTATAGAAAAATGATAATTAAAAAAAATTGATATTTTTTGTGTTAAAAATATATATTTTTTTAAACCGTCATTTTAAATAGGAAAATTAATCTTCACGGTTGAAAATTCATCTCCTTATTGAGGGTTCAATTATTATTTTTTTGAAAATTCCTTTATATTTAGTCAAAAATTAATTTATGTAAAATAAAATTGGATTATATCATTTTTGGTAGAGACTTGATACTTGAAATTAAAATTTTATCTTTTTTGGTTGAAAATTCAACCATTTGTTTGAAAATGCACACATTTCGATGAAACTTCGTGTTTTTGGTAGGAAATTAGTCTTCTTGGTTGAAAATTTATCTTTGTGATTAAGAACACAACTATTAAGTTGCACTTTCTCTTTTTTTTGTTAAAAATTAAATTCTTTAAATAAAAATTTAACTTTCCCACTTTCTGTAAAAAATTGAAATTCTGAATTACAAATTGATATTTTTGTGTTAAAAAATCAATTATTGGTTTCAAACATCGTCTTGTTTTATATAAAATTAATCTTCTTGTTTGAAAATCCATCTGTTTATTATAAACTTTTTTTATAAACTGTTTTGTTTATTAAAAATTAATGTCTTTAAGGAAAATTTTCATTGTATCATTGTTGGTTAAAAACTAATCGTCTTTTTAGAGAATTAATTTTATAAGTAAAAAATTAATCTGTTTCATATTATTTTTAACATAGATGTCCAAGTTCGACTTTTTATTTTCTTATATGGAAAAAAACGTCTTTCATAATTGACTATAAAAAAATTTTATCCCTGAGAGATTCCGCTAAATAATGTTTAGAACCTGCTTGATTTTAAGTGAATTCTATGTTATTCTAAATACTTTTTAGAATATTGTTCTTGGATTGAAAATTAATTTAGTTGAAAACAATTTACATCTGTATAAGGTTTCTTACAATTTATAATAGTAAATTTCGTACAAATAGATCATCCGACGAATAACAAAAAAAGAATAAAATAATAAAAAATTTAATATAACTACATATAACGTCACTGAAAAAATCATTTGTAAACCAATTTTCCGAATGAAAATTATTTCATTCAATAAAAAATTGATGACAAAACTTCTTCGATTACATTGGTATTGTTTTCTCATCAATTGTACTTCCTTAAAATAAAATAATGTTTTAAGATTATTGGAAGATTTATCAATAGTTCTCAATAACATTAAACAAAATTTAAATCTAAAAATAAGTAATTTAAATTTTTTATTAGTTTACAACTAAGATATTAATAAAAAAATACTACTTCCAATTGTAAAACTGCGTACCTGCAAGATATTGTGTACTTTTCACAGATTTAATAAAATTCTCTGATGTAGGCCACCTTTGTGTCCTGAAACGTTTGAAACAACTTCATTAATTTTAATTCACCTGACCCTAAAGCCAACAACTTACATCAACAATTTCTACAAAATTATTTTATTTATTTTAAAAAATGTCTTTAATAGAAAATTAATCTTTGTGATTAAAAATTCATCTTTGTTATTAAAACTTCTACTGTTTGGTGTCAAATTCATCTGTTTTATTTAAAATTTGAAATAATCTGTAGAAAATTTGAGTTTTTTGATTGAATATTAACTTTTATAAACTAAAAACTGCATTATTCTATTTTTGTTAAAAATTTGATATTTTTTATTGAACCTTGATCTTTATTAGTTAAAAATGGAATTATTTGTTTTAAAATTTATGTATTTTGTTGAAATTTTGTAATTTTTGTTAGAAATATAAAACTACTTCCTTGAAAATTCATCTTTTTAATTGAGAATTCAACTATTTTGTTAAAAGTTCCTTTATAGTTAGTCCAAAATTAATTTATGTAAGATAAAATTGGATTATACCATTTTTAGTAAAGAACTGATGTTTGAAGTTAAAAATTAATCCTTTGTAGTTGAAAATTCAACCCTTTGGTTTTAAAATGCACATATTTCGATGAAAATTCGTTATTTCGTTAGGAAATTAGTCTTCTCGTTTGAAAATTCGTCTTTGTGATTAAGAACAAAACTATTAAGTTGCATATTCCATTTTTTTTTTGTTAAAAATTAAACTCTCTAACTGAAAATTTAACTATCCCACTTTTGGCGGAACACTGAAATTTGGAATTAAAAATGGATATTTTTGGGTTGAAAATTCAATTATTTGTTTCAAAAATCGTCTTTTTTATATAAAATTATTCTTCTTGGTTGAAAATACATCTGTTTGCTTGAAAGTTCAACTATGTATCATCAAATGCATCTATTTTAGTAAAATTTCAATTCATTTGTTAAAATTCAATTGTTTGTTGTTAAATATTAATTCTTTTAAGTGAAAAGGAATTATCCTATTTCTGGTTTTATATATTTATATTTTTAATTAAAATTTTATCTTTTTTAGTTGAAAACTCCACTGTTTGTTTGAAAACTGATCTTTTTGATTAAGGTTCAACTATTTTGCTAAAAATTGATTAACAATTCAAGTGCATAATATCAGGATGAAAAATTCTATTTTTAATTAAAAATTAATTTTTTCATTTGAAAATTCTTTTTTTTGGTAGAAAATTATTTTTCTTTGTTAAAATCTTATCTTGTTTATTTAGGATTGAACTATTTTCTTGACTTTTTTTGTTTGTTAAAAATTAATGTCTTTAAGGAAAATATTAATTATATCATTGTTGGTTGAAAACTATGTTTTTTTGTAGAGAATTAATGTTATGGGAAAAAAATTAATCTGTTTTTTATTATTCTTAACATAGATGCCCAAATTCGATTTTTTTGTCTCAGATTGGAAAAAAGCGTCTCGCATAATTTAGATTAAAAGAATTTAATCGCTGAGACATTCTGCTAAATAATGTGTAGAACCTGCCAGATTATAAGTAAATTCAACCATTGAAAATTAATTTAGTTGATAATTCTATTATTTGTTTTTAAAAAATTTTGCTTCATAAAAAATTAATCATTGTGATTAAAAATTTATCTTTTTTAATTAAAATTTTAAATAACATGCAGAAAATTTTTTTTTATTGAATATTAACTTTTTAAACTAAAAACTGAATTATTCTATTTTTGTTTAAAATTTGATATTTTTTATTGAAACTTCATCTTTCAAATTCGCCTGTTTTGGTTAAAATTTTAAATAACCTGTAAAAAATTTCATTTTTTTATGGAATATTAACTTTTATATACTAAAAACTGAATTATTCTATTTTTGTTTAAAATTAGATATTTTTTTTTGTAACTTAGATCTTTTTTATTTAAAAATTGAATTATTTGTTTGAAAATTCCCGTATTTTGTTGAAAATTTGTGTTTTTTGTTAGAAATATAAAACTTCTCCCTTGAAAATTTATCTTTTTGATTAAGAATGTAAATTTAAAAAAAAATGATAATAATAACAATTTTTAAAAAATGGAATACTTAAACTTTCACTTAAAAATTAATTTAAAAAACAGTTTTCAAACAAATTAGTAGAAAAGTGTTTGCATTACCTACGTAAAATACTCCGAATTACCTCAATAGAAGTTATGTAATTACTTTAGTTCCCTCAATTATTTTTAATTTACTGGATTATAAGTAGATTACACTGGATTATATGTGGATTACACTGGAATATAAGCACGTTAACTTGCATTAGAACTTCGGATTACGAATGGTTTACTGTTAATTGAAAGTGGATTATTTAGGATTAAAATTTGTTAACTCCGAATGACATGAATTGCCATGACTTAATTGAATTACTCCTGTTTATAAGTGGATTACTTAAAATGGGAACTGAAAAATTTCAGATAACAAGTGGATTACACCGAATTAGCTGAAATACTCCAGATTACTATGATGGACTAACTATATTACTTTAATTACTCTTGATTACAAGTGTATTACTTCGCATTAGAACTGGTTTAATTTAGGCAAAAAGTGTATTACCACGAATTACAAGTGGATTGCACGGATTATAAGTGCTTATCTCCGAATTACGTAAATGACCCTGAATTTCTTTAATTACTCCAGATTAAAAATTTATTACCCTGGATAACAAGTGTATAAATTCAAATTACGTGAATTACTCTAGATCAATTAAATTACATCATATACTGAAAGTGGATCACCTAGGATTAAAACTGGAATATATCATGCAACAAGTGGATTACCCGAGGACTACAAGTGGATTAATTTTAATTACAAGTGGATTACTTCAGATTAAAACTGTTTAACTCCGAATTACGTGATTTGCTTCGGATAACTTGAATTACTTCATACTAAAAGTGGATTACTCTGAATTACAAGTGTTTAACTTCAAATTAGTGAATTATTCCTGATCACTTGAATTGCTTCGGATTCCAAATGGACTGATTTGAATTGCAACTAGATTACTCCAGATAACAAGTATATTACTCCGAATTACAAGTGGATTATTTCCAGTTACAAGTGGAATATTCCGATTACAACTGGTTAACTATGAGCTACATGAATTCCTCTGTTTTACTTTGATTGCTCCAGATTACAATATATTACTTCGCATTAGAACTAGATTACTTCAGACAAAAAGTGGATTACTCCGCTTTTAAAGTGGATTATTTCGAATTTTAACTGGTTAACTTCGAATTACGTAAATTACCCTGAATTCCTTGAACTACTGAAGATTAAAAATGGATTACTCTGGATTAAAAGTGTTAAACTTTAAATTGCTTGAATTACTCTGGATTAATCAAAATACATAATACTTCAAGTGGGTTACTTAGGATTAAAATTGGATTATTTCAGGCAAAAAGTAGGTTACCGACGGATTAAAAATAGATTGGTTTCAATGACAAGTGGATTATTTCATATAACAAGTGGCTTACCCACGGATTACAAGCGGATTATTTCCAATTACAAGTGGATTATTTGAGTTACAACTTGTTAACTTTGAACTACGTGAAATACACCATGTTACTTTGATTACTCTAGATTACAATTATATTTTTGCATTATAACTGTATTATTTTAGACATAAATTGGATTACTCTGAGTTACAAGTATTTAACTTCAAATTCGTGAAATTATAGTCCAATAACTCACATTTCTGCAGACTGTAAATTGATTAATTTCAATTGCAACTGGATTACTCCAGGTAATAAGTAGATCACTTCTAATTGCAAGTGGATTAGTTTTAATTACAAGTGGATTATTTCAGATTACAACTGTTTCACTCCAAATTACGTTAATTACTTCGGATGGCTTGAATTGCTTCAGACTAAAAGTGGATTACTCTGAGTTACAAGTGTATGACTTCAAATTAATGAATTACTCCTGATTATTTAAATTGCTTAAGACTATAGACGGACTAATTTGAATTGCAACTGAATTACTCCAGGTAACAAGCAGATTACTCCGAATTACAAGTGGATTAGTTCCAATTACAAGCGAATTATTTCGGATTACTACTGTTTAACTCTGAACTACGTGAATTACTCCAAGTTACTTTGATTACTCCAGATTACAAATGTATTTTTCGCATTAGAACTGTATTACTTCAGACTAAAAGTAAATTACTCCGAGTTATAAGCGTTTAATTTCAAATAAGTGAAATTATAGTCAAATAACTCAAATTTCTGCAGACTGTAAATTGACCAATTTCAGTTGCAACTGGATTACTCTAGGTAATAAGTAGATCACTTCTAATTGCAAATGGATTAGTTTTAATTACAAGTGGATTATTTGTGTTAAAACTTCTTAAATTTGAACTACGCGAGTAACACCGTGTTACTTTAATTACTCCAGATTACAAGTGTATTACTTAGCATTAAAATTGGATTACTTTATACTAAAAGTGGATTACTCTGAATTACAAGTGTTCAACTTCAGATTATGTAAATTGCTGTGGAATAATCACATTACTTCAGAATACAATTGAATTACCTAAGATTTAAATTTGATTAATACAGGTAATAAGTGAATTACTCCTAATTAAAAGTGGATTAGTTCTAATTTCCAGTGAATGATTTTAGATTGTGACTGTTTAACTTCGAATTACATTAATTACTTCAGATTACTTGAATTACTCCAGATTAAAATGGCTTTGCTCTGAATTGAAAGTGTTTAAACTCTAGTTACGTGAATTACTTCGGATTACTCAAATTACTTTAGACTAAGAGTCGATTACTTAGGATTACAAGTATAGCTGGATTACCGCAGGTAACAGGTAGATTACACGAATTACAAGTAGATTAGTACCAATTGCAAGTGCATTATTTCGGGTTACAACTTGTTAGCTTCGAATTAAGTGAATTACCCCCGATGACTTAAAATACTTCAGATTAAAAGTGGATTACTATAAATTACAAGTGTTTAACTTCAAAGTACGTGAATTGCTCGGGATTACTCAATTTACTCCAAACTAAAAGTGGATTACCTAGGATTACAACTGGATTACTTCAGATAACAAGTGGATTAGTTCCAATTATAGGTGAATTATTTTGTATTATAATTGGTTAACTTCGAATTATGTGAATTGCCTCGTATTACAAAAGGATTTATTTCGAATTACAAGTTTTTAATTTCAAATTACGTTAATTACTCCCGATTACTCGAATTACTTCAGTCTACAAGTGGATTGTCTATAGGATTACAACTGGATTAATCCAGGTAACAAGTGGATTACTTTGGATTACACTGGATTACAGGTAAGATTTCCGATCATTCCAGCTCATCACCGTAGATGTTTCCTCAACGTAAAAAGTAGTCAGTTTCACATCTCGGGTCGAGATCTAAATGATGGAATTAGTCCGGAAAATTGCGCTTTTACTTTTTTCTGACTAGTTTTTTCCAGCTGATGGAAAGTCCATTTCCTACGTGTTTAAACTGACGTTTTGTTATTTAATTACGTAAAAGTACGTCATTGATTAGATACAGTATTTAGAGCACATAATTAAATGGTCGTTGGGTAGATAAAGATATAATTAAAAACATTGAATTTCCCGTTTTTATTGTCATTATAGACAGCATCATACAGGAAACTCAGAAAAATTTTCTTTAAGCAAAAAAAGTGTTTTTTTAGATATGAATGAAAATTTGGTTGAATCAAACGAATTTTGGTTGATTCAACCAAACATTTTATTGACCCAACCAAATTTTTGGATTGAATAAGCCAAATACTCCATCTACCAAACGATCTGGTAAAAATAGCAAAAAAATTTTGTTGGCTTAACCAGATCTTTAGTTGAACATATAATAACCATATTCTATATTTATTGGTAGGTATGTATTAATTAAAGAAAATTAGGAAAAACAAAAGAAAGAACTGTACGAGAGATTACTCCTGCAAATTTAATATTGATCTTCTTTAGTTAAAAAAATAACTATTTGGTTGAAGATTCAACTATTTTTTTTTTTAAATACGTCTTTTTTGTTTGAATTTCATTGTTTTTATTCAATATTAAAATATTTTTTGCTTCAAATATCAACTATTACATTTTTTTGTTTTAAAGTAAACTTTTTCGAAAAATGTGATATTTAACTTGAAAACTTGACTTTTTTGTTGAAAATTTATCTTTTTGGGATACGAATTAATTTTGTTAATTGAGTATTTAACTATTCATTTTTTGTTTAAAAAATAATCTTTCTGATTGAAACTTAACATTTTTCTTGAAATTCAACTGTCTTCTAATAAATCGTATTTTTTTTATTTAAAATTCTACTATTTGGTGGGCATTTTAAATTTGCAGGTTGAAAAGTGAACTATTTTGTAAAAAGTTAAAGTATTCCGTTGATTGAAAATAATTTTTTTTCATCAAGTTTCTTGTAGAAAAAATGCGTCTTTTTTATTGAAAATTCAACCACTTATACGAAAATTCAACTATTGGCCCAATTTTAACTATTTAGTTGAAAATTGGACTTTAATCGTAAAAAATAAAGCTTCTTGGTTTAAAAATGAACTGTCTTAGATTTAAAATCCAAATCTTTTTTCGTGAAAATCTCATCTAAAGCATTTTTTGTTGAAAATTTATCTTCTTTTTTTTAACTTCATCTATTTTTGCGAAAATTCATTTTTCTGGTTGAAGATTCATCATTTTAGTTTTAAATTCATCTTTTTTGTGAAAATTGCAAATTTTTTTTAAATCTCTATTCTCTTGTTTCTTTTCTTTTAAATTTTTTGGTTGAAATATAAGCTATTACATTTTTTGTTTGAAATTTATCTTTTTCGAAAAATGTCGATTTTTGACTTGAAAACTCAGATCTTTTGTTGAAAATTCGAATTTTGGGCTTAAAAGTTCTTTTTTCTTGGCAGAAAATTCATCTCTTTAGGTTGAAGTTTTAATCATTTTTTGAAAGTTTTATTTATTAAAAACTAATTTTGCCAATTGAATAATTGAACTATTCTATTTTTAATTGAAAATCGATTTTTTAAGTTGCAAATTCAACTATTTGTTTGAAAATTCATTCAAGTTTTTGAGAATGCTTCTTTATGGTAGAAAACTAATCTTCTTTGAGAAAAATTGATTATTTTCAATTCAACTAAGTCAAAAAGTTAACTAGCTTTGTTAAAATTCATTTCTTTTAGTAGAAAAATCATCTTTTTGGTTTATAAATTTAATTATTTGGTTGAAAATTCCTTTATTTTTGTTAAAAATTAATTTTATTTGAATACTTGACTATTCTAATTTTGTTAGAAAATTCATCTTTTTTTGTTACCAATTCAACTATTTAGTTAAAAATTCATTATTTTATTTAATTATTCATAATTATATTTCAAAATTAGTTTGTTCGGTTGAAAATTTACCTTTCTTCTAAAAAATTCGTCTGTTTGCTTAAAAAATTAACTGTTGATTTAAAAGTGCAATTATTTTTTATTGAAGTCATCGTTTTAATTAAAAATTCATCTTTATTGATTTGAAATTACCTATTTTGTTGGAATAAAAACTATTTCAAAAAAATAATCTTTTTGATTAAAAATTCGACCATTTGGTTGAAAACACATCTTTCTATGTACATAAATTTTTGTAGATGCAAATTTTTGGTTCAAATTAATTTTTTTTTAATTAAATTATTTTGGTTGAAAAGTCAACTCTCTTATTACTCTGTAAAGATTATTCACTATCACATCCCGTGCTCCTTTCCTTTTTTAATTAATCAATTTACCTTTATATTGCCTCAGCTCCCACGCTCATTTATTTGGAAGCCTATATTTATTAGTATCTGTTTCATAATTCTAAAAGATAGTTTTATTTATGCATGAGATTGCAATTTATGATTCATATGCAGGTATTTTTCAAAGAGAAAAACAAAGAGAAATTATTGTTTTTTGCGATTCTTCGAATACCATCTAGTTTACATAAATTTTTCTACAAAATACCAACTTTTATTGCGCAATAGTTTGAAAAACATGCTATTATCTTTTTAATTTCATTATAGTAATTGTTAGAGACAATAAAAATTAGGAGAACGCACGTACAGAATGTCAAGAATTTAAATCTCACTAATATTTATCTAAGATTATTTTCGTTGCAATAAAAAATGTGGTAATTTATTTACCCAGAAAAATCTGGAAAAAACTAGAATAACGTTTGCTGCGTCTTATTTTTTCAGTTCTCACTTCAAGATGTTATCCAGCATTACCGAGCCAACTTTCTTGCAATTTTATTCAGTTTGAATTGTTTAGAAAATGCTGATTCTCAATTTTGAATTAATATCTGTCTCAATCATTTTTTTCAATTATTTTATTTTTATCTTTTCAATTTTCAATTTTGTCCCCAAATATAAATGAGTCCATTTATTTAAAGATTTTGAAAGTGGACTATTCTACTGACGCTTTAAGGAATACAATTTTTTGTGATGAAATTGATCAATTTTAAGTCGAAAGTATTATAAATTGAAAATTTCCATTTTGAACTTTTTAATCGATTCAGCATTATAGTAAGTTCCTAGTATATTTTTAGAGTAACAATTTTTTTCAGAAGCCTTCAAAAATTTCTTTAAGCATTCAGAATGAAATGAAACACTTTAAATTCCTGACATTTTAAACAAAAATATATATTGCATTTTCAAAAGAAAAAGATTTTGTGCAAAAAAGATGAAATTTTAACCAACAAAGAATAAAGTTTCAAAAACAAAAAATTTAATTTTAACCAAGCAGTTGCATTAAGAACCAACTAGTTAAACTTTAAAACAAGAGAAATGCATTTTCAACAAAATAGTTGGATTTTCGAGCAAGAAAGATGAACTTATAAAAATACTTGAATTTTTAATAAAAAGTTTATTTTTAAACAAGAATAATGACCTTTTTATCATAAACGATCAATTTTCTACCAAAAGACGAATTTTCAACAAGTTAAATCAAACGAAAAACACCAATTAAAAAAAGATAAATCCTTCACCGAATAGGAGAATTCTCAATCAAGAAGGATGAGTTTTAAACGAAAATATTTAAGTTTCAACTGAAAAAATATGCCCTTGAACAAAAAATTAAATCTTCAGATTTTAAGTTTAAAAGATTAATATTTATCAGGAAAAACCGCTTTTTTAACGAGTAGAATTTATTCATGCAAGAAAATGATTTTCTTACCAAATAATTATATTCTCATCCAAAAAGAAGAAGTTTGTATCCAAAAAATTATCTTTATAATTAAAAAGACAAAATTTTTAAAAAATACATTAACTTTATACTAAAAGTTAAATTTTCAACTTATTATTTTTCCCAAAAGCGTTGAATTTTGAGGTATGAAAAACTAATTTTCTACAAAATAGTTAAATTTTCAACACAAAAACCTGATTTTTCAATAAAAAAGAACCGATCGGTTGTGATTTTTTAATACAAAAATGGAATTTTCAACTTATGGTGGATGAATTCTAAAAAAATGGAATAGTTGAATTTTTAGATAAAAAAAGTAATTTTAAATAAAGAAACAAAATTTTGAACAAAAAAGATATATTTTCAATCAAAGAGTTGATGATTACAAAAATATTTTTTAACAAAAGTAGTTCAACTTTAAACCAAGTCGTTTAATTTTGAACAAATAAAGATAAGTTTTGAAGCAAATATTTAAATTTTTAACGAAAAAGATGAATTTTTCACTAAAAAGATTAATGTTCCACTAAAAAGACGATTTTTCAACAAAATAGATCAATGTTTCACAACACTGTTGAATATTAAAGTGAAAATAGTAAATTATCTTCAAAACAGTGTAATTTTTAACCCGAGAACATGATTTTTTTAACGAAAGAAAAAAAAATTTTCTAACAAATAGTTAAATTTTTTAAATAGTTCAATTTTAAACAAAAAATATAAATTAAAAAAATGTAATCTCAACTGAGCTTGAGAGCGAATTTTTCACAATTTAATAACAAAAATCAATATTAAAAAAATATTTATTTTATACCAGTAGACAAAAACAATTGTTATAAAATTATTTTCAACCAAGTAGTTGAATTTTTGACCAAAAAAGGTGACTTTTTAACAAAATTCAACAACTTCATTCAATTCTGTAGTTTAAGTGTTTAGATTGTAAAAATTGAATTTCGTGGACAGAAAAACTTTAAATTTGTAATTCTAATTCATAAAATTAAATTGATAATTTATGAAAACTTACAAAAAAGATTGACGCATGTATTATTCTTCCAGAAATGTTTGAGTTACTTTTTGTACAAATAATTTTAAACTTTTATTTGCACATATTTATAGATGTAGAGCTAATAAACGAAAAAATAATAGTATTCGTAAATTTAAATTAATTAAAAAATTGATTTTTTTCACTTCTTGACTGAAAAACTTTTATTTTTGGAAAATTCTTCTTTTTGGTTGGAAAATATATCATATTAGTTGAAAATTTATTTCATTAGCTGAAAAATTGACTATTTTGTTAAAAATTAGTTTTTCTTGTTGTTGAAAATGAATTAGTTTTTATTTAAAAGTAACCTTTTTCATTTTTGGTTACAAATTTATCTATTCTAATTGAAAATGCAACTATTTGTTTAAATATTCATATATTTGATAGCGATTTTTGTTTTGGTTTAAAAATCTTTTGTTGAAAATGCTACTATTATATATTTTTTGTTGAGAATTCATCTTTTTGGTTAAAAATCCAAACATTTTGATGAAAATATAATTATTTTATAAAATTTCAAATCTTTGGTTGCAAATTTAACTGTTTCTCTAAAATTTGGTTTTGTTTGAGTGGAATACCAAAAATTACATTTTTCAATAAAAGTTAATATTTTTGTCAAAAATTTAAATTTTCGTGTAAAAATTCAACTGTCTTCTAAATAATTCGTCTTTTTGACTTGAAAATTCAACTATTTTGTTGGACAATGCAAAGGTTTTTGGATCAATTTTATCGTTTTTAATTAATAACTTGGCTATTTTTTTGCAAATCCATCTTGGTGGGCTGAAAATTCAATGATTTAGTTCAGGTTCAACTATTCTGTTGAAAAATTAAGTATTTGTTGAGTTTTCAAATATTTATTGAAAATGCAATATTTCGACTTGCAATATTAGGAATATTGTACATACATTTTTTAAAGAATTGATCCTTTTCTGTTAAAAATTCAACAAATTGCTTGAAATGTTATGCACTGTATTGAAAATTCGTCCTTTATATTAAAAAATTAATCTTCTTGGTTGCAAATTATATTTTTGGCCAAAGTTGAACTATTTTGTTGAAAATTTATCGCTTTTGCTCAAAAATTTATCTGTTCTAGTTGAAAATTCAACTATTTAATTAAAAATGTATGTATATTGTTGGAAATTCGGTTTTTTGGTTAAAAGATTCGTGATCTTAGTTGAAAATTCATATATTTGGTTAAAAATTGACTAATTTGTTCAAAAGTGTTTTTTATTGTCAACAAGATTTTTTTAACTCAAAATTCAACTATTTGTTTGAGAATTCACGCATTTAGTCGTAAGTTCTTTTTTTTAAAATTCATCTGTTTTGGTAGAAAATTTCATTCTTTTTGTTGAAAATTCAACAATTATACATTTTGTGTTAAAAATTTATTTTTTTCTTGGTAAGTTCAACTTTTTGTTTAAATATTTAACTATTTGGCTGAAGATGTAATTGCTTTATTGAAAATTGTTGTTTGTCTTTTTGACTTGGAAATTGAACTATTCCGTTGGAAATTGGAAAGGTTTTTGGTTAAAGTTTCACCTATTTTTATTCAAAATTTTATCATTTGGTTTAAAATGAATCGATTTTGGTTGAAAGATCAACTTTTTAGTTAAATTTCAAATACTTTGTTGAAAATTCAAATATTTTATGAATTTTCAATTTGTATGTATTTGATTGAAATTCGTCATTTATGATGAAAAATTATTCTGCTTGTTTGATAATTCATCTTTTTAGGTCGAAAACTCAACGATTTTTATAAAAAATTCAACAGTTTTAAAACTGATCTATTTTGTTGAAATACCAGCAATCACATTTGTCTCTTTTGGTCGAAATTTTATATATTTTTTTAGAAAAAAAAATATATTATACATTTTTTGTTCATAATTTTTTTGTTGTTAGAAATTTACCTATTTAGTTAAAAATTCCACTATTTTGTTGCAAATGTAATTGTCATATAAAAAATTCACATTCTTTTTGAAAATTTAACTATTTTGTTGAAAATTCGCTTTTATTTGATCAAAATTCCAACTAATTACTTTTTCGTTGATAATTAATATTTTTGTTGAAGATCAAAGTGTTTGCTTGAAAATGCAACTGTCTTTCAAAAAAATCGTTTTTTTTTACATAAAATGTTCAACTGTTTGGTTAAAAAATGCAAAGGGTTTTTGTTGATGTTTAATCTTTCTTTCATTAAAAATTCGACCATTTGGTTGAGAACTCAGTTCTGTGGTTAAAGTTCAACTATTTTGTCAAGAAAAATAATATTTTATAAAAATTTAAATATTGTTGAAAATGCAAACACATGTCGAAAATTTAATAGAATTTATCTTTTTTGGTTTGAAATTTAACTTCTTGGTTAAAAGTTGTACTACTTTCTTGAAAATACTTTATTCTTCGACGGAAAATAAATTTATATAACTATTTCATTTTTGCTTGAAAATGGATTCTTTTTCAAAATTCAAAAAATCGCTCAAAGGCTAAAGTATTTTCTAGAAAATTAATCTTTTATGTTAAAAAAAATCTTCTTGGGTTGAAGTTTCATCTCTTTTTGTTAAAAATTTCACCATTTGGTTGAAAATTCATCTTTTTGGGTTGGAAATTCTGCTTTTTGATTGTAAAATTATTGATATTAGTTGAAAATTTATCTCTTCAGTTGTCAATTTCATAATTTTGTTGAAAAATTCGTTTTTAATTGGAGATTAAACTATTTGTTAAAAAATTCATGCATTTTTGGGAAATTCTTTTGTTTAATTTACCTTTTTTGGTAGAAATTTCAGTCTGTTTTGTTAAAAATTGAACTATAATACATTTTTTTTAATTTTCATCTTTTTTTCTTTAAAATCACATTATTTTTTAAAAATAGAATAGTTTTATTAAAAACTTAACTGTTTGATTGAAAATTTGTGTATTTTGTTAAAGTTCAACTATTTTGATGAAAAATCATTTCTTTGGCATGAAAATTTAACTATCTTTTTAAAAATCCAATCTATTTCGAATTGCGGTATCAGGAATTTTGTACCGAAATTATTATGTTTGAAAAATATTATTCTCCTACTATTCCCCTTTTTTCGTCTGAGTGTACTCAAATTTATATTTTTTATTGTTTATATAAAAAGTGCACCTACTTTAGAAACACTTTTATCTATATCTGTATTAGATTATAAGCACTTTCAGAGTGAAAAAAAAGACAAAAGTGATCCGATAAAATTTCTCTTATGAGATATTAACCCTTAAACGGCCAAAACGCCACTACCGGTACACTGCTTTTCAACGGCCAATAACTAAGACTATTCGACACTAGAAAAAATTGAGACACATAT